>NC_090646.1:137507222-137807222 GCF_040937935.1 Hyperolius riggenbachi | reverse complement strand
GGTTAGGCACCACCAGGGAGGTCTTAGGGTTAGGCATCAGTAAAGGAAGGGTTTTGTGTGAGAGTAGGGATAGTTTAGGTCATAGTAAAAAAAAATGGTAAATATTTCCAATGTTTTACTATTTGAATTAAGTAGTAGGAGCTCAGTAACTTTACCGATATTCTATTATTAGCTACATCCTGCACACTTTGCAACTGGTACATTGGTTAAATATACTCATCCCTCATTTTAAGGCGTAACTGAATCTTGTGGTGGATAAAGTGCAATCTTGTACATTGGGAAGCCTGGACCTTTTTTTTTAGTATTAACACAGTACAGAAGTATGGCCTGCATAAGTATGGTGCCAGTGGACTTCAGTATTATTGCTATGCTTTTAAACATTTAAAAAAAAACAGAGAATGAAGTAAACAGTGCAAGCAAAATATAGCACAATCTGTAAGACTGTAATCTGAAAGAAGCCAAAAGGAAATGGTCCTCATAACATGCCATATACCCAGACAAACAGGTTTAGGCTATGACCCATCAGATTTCTGTCAAAACTAATAGAAACAGTTTTTAGAAGACTTATTTAGGTGGATGTGGTTATGATTATGTGTCTAGAAGGAAGCAAGTCATCTCAATCAGGCATTTCTTTTTGTATCTTACATGAGGCTTCACCAGTAATCCATAAGATGTCCTTGCTTTGCTTTTTCCACCATCTGAAAAATCTGCCAAAACGAAAAGTCTTAGCCATCGTTTTGTAGAAGACGCACTGAAAGGAAGCCAACTTAATGTTTAACAGCAGGTTCCTCCGGAAAAAATTGCTTCAGCTTTAGTTAAATTGTATTTTAAAATGTTAGTAAAGACCCAGCTTACATTTGGATCATTCTGTGCTTTTGGGATGTTAGAGAGAACAGAAGTAATAATGCAAACAATTATAGAAAAGTGGGTGGAAGTTGTGTGACTTTTGTCTACACTATTTAGTCTGGGGCAAGCTCTTTGCCACAGTGAGATAAGAACATTTCAAAATCAAACAATGACATTTGTTTGGCTAGAAATAGATGGCTTATAAGGTTTCCTGCCATGTGTTTGATCTAACAATTTTTTTTAATATAAGTTTGCAACAGAGAACAGCAAATTTTGTATATACTGAAAATATAATTAGTAATATCATAGCTCATGCATGCTGGCAGTGTAATATTGTGACTTATACCTGCAGAGACATCAGTACGTTAAGCTATAATATGCATGTTAATATATTCAGTAACAAAGTGATTTAAAGTTACTTTCCTGATTTGTTTAAACTTCATTTATTTCTCATTTATACCACTTTCAAACCTCTTGAGATGTTTTTCCCCCTCATTACTTATAGATCTCTCATTTAAGTTGCAATCAGTGTTAGTACACAACTAAGTAGTCGGTGAGATGCAAAACTCATAAATTGGTGAGACTTAAACAAATTATATTTGTTAAAATATTTAGTAATGCAAATTTAGTGGAGTAGGGTTATGTTCAGTGTTGCTCTGATGGGCACAAAACTACATTCACAAATGTTATAGCTAGCTATAAGCATAGCAAACAATTTGCATACGTTTTTCCTTTGGGTGGCACTAACGTACAAATATGATCATTTTTAATTTACCTAAATTTTAATCCTATACAATAAAATTCAAGTGTTCCTGCATCATCAACTGAATGGTTGTGTGTCCCTGGCTTTTTTTGTACTGAGCATGTGCGCAGCCAGGGCAGTTAGGACACAGGGCCGGATCTGACAGTTTGCTGTGTGTGGTTCACAGAGGTTCTCATTGCATTGTGGGAAATAAAAGCTTTTTCCAACTGCCAAGCAAGCAGCTCCCTGTGTGCATATACTTCAGACAGTTGTGGGGAACGAGCAAGTGGGACGTGTATGTGCGCACATTGTGAGGGGGGGCCTCACAATGTGCGCACATTTTTTAATGGGCGGGCCTATTTACTAGTGTTTTTATATTTTTTTTGTTATATTTTGTGAATATATGACATTGTACAAAAATGTAATTTCCCCCCCCAAAAAAACAAAAATGTTTTCAAAAGTCAATAAAGCTAAATGGGCATTAGAAAATGTATTTTTTATGAAAATGCCCTTTGTGATAAAAATGGTGATTATGAAAATATTAAATGTCTTTTCTGATATCTCTCTTCTAGAAAAAATAAATTTTTGTGGCACAACCAAATACTTCACTGTAAGAATGCCTCCCAATTTCTATTTTCATTTTAGGAATTTATTTTTCTCATTTTCAGTTGTAGCGATATGTCAAAAATTAGAGAAAAATATAATGGAGAATAATGAAGATGGAATCCCACAATCTGTCAAGGTCCTGTTGATCTCAGCACCAGTGATTGGTGCGGGCACCCTTAGGACATGGGGTCTAAGTAAGCAGGTGTCTTCCCCAGTGCACCCCGCAAGAGATGATGGGCTATTACCCCTAGCGGGTGACTATTTTTCTGCCTAGTGCCCAGGAGGTCATGACCCATAGGGCTGCCTCACCAGTGATTAAAAGAACAGAAGGGGTTTACTCTGTAATAAGGAAGGAAGTACAGATTAAGGGGACAGGCCAGACTGACTGGACTAATGGGACAGGACTGACTCAAGGCTCAACTGACAAGACTGGCTGATGATGGGACTGAACTGACAGGACTGAACTGACAAGACTGACTGGACAAGACTACAATGATAAGTCTGACAAATATAACAGGAGTCACAGATGGGGCTTGATTCACTAAACCGTGATAACTCTTATCATGGCAGTTTTTGCGTGCTTTTTTGCATTTGCGCGCAATCGCAAATTTGAGTGCACGATTTGTGAATTTGTGTGCGTAAATTCGTGATTGCGTGTACAAATTCGCAATCACGTGAAAAAGTTTGCGAAAATGGACGTGATATGAGTTTTCACGAATTAGTGAATCAAGCCCATGGTGTGGCAGAACAGCACAGAACAGTAATCTGCCAGAGTTTAAATACCCTTGCCTTCATGCCAGTGCCTGGACAATAGCCTAGCATAGCACAGAACCATGTCACACCAGTGATTTTTTTAAAAATTTGAAGCAAAGATTTATGGCTGTTGCAGTGCTGGTATTTAGGCAGCTAGCATTTGCTGGTGGTATGACTAGGTTATCATCAGTATCTGCATTACATGGTATTAGAAACATCCTATGCTGGTGATTTTATATTGGTGTCAATCCAATACAGATTAATAAGACACATTTCACCCCTCTCTTGAAGTAATAAAACTTATGTAGCAACAAATGCCTACATCTTTTTTGACACTTTCAGAAATGTATCTTTGATAAATGAGGGATATTAACATTATCTTCATTATTCTTCCTAGTTGTAATTTCCCATCTATTGAAAAAGAAGTGCCAGGCTCATAAATATCATTCATCTGAAGAGTGAGATGTCATTGAGAGCTTTGGTCTTGATAATGCGGTTTTCAACAATAAAAATCCATCAGATAAGGGTGATTGCACTTTTGTATGTTGCTTCCGTTGAATGACAGGGTGCAATTTTTTATGTGCATAATACAGTAATATGGTGTCATGTCTTTATAAGACTGAGAATCATGATATCCCAGATGTTACCGATAATGCCAAAAATTAAGTGTATTTAATTAGCATCTACTAAGTGCTGTAGTGCGGCAAGTGGTTGTTTAATTGAAACATCTTACTAATATTTTGACTTCATCATCACTATTAGCAAGCTGTAGTTTAAATAACAGATTTGCAGGATCTAATAAATAAAACTATATATTACCATTAAAATGAAGTAGGGCAGAGATGCATTTTAATGTACCGTGAAGAATTTATATCAAATATATTGAATGTTCTGATTTAATTATAACACGAGTGATACATATAAAGCAACTTGGTTATTAAAAATTTTAAGTTTGATTGCATGTGTGCCAATAATAAAGGACCACTATCGCAAAAAAATTGTAAAATGTAAAACGCACGTAAACCAGAATAAAATTAGCTATAAATTACTTTTCTCCTATGTTGCTGTCACTTCCAGTAGTTAGTATATTTTAAAGCAACTTCCAGGTTTTTGACTAGTCCATCTCTTCATGGGAGGATTCTCAGTATTTCATTTATGCTTAAATGCACACCCTGGAAAGGATCTATATAAAGATGCAGGACCCTAATGTACTCTGAAGTTACCCCCTGTCTCTGCCTGTGTCCACTTCCACCTGAAGCCATGCCCCATTAGTAAAAAAAAAACTGCATTGGCAGGTTTTTATTGCCTGCAGAGATTCAACTGACACCCAAATTCTATATTATCATGTGTGCTGCCTGCCTGTGTTTCAGGATTATGCTAACACAGCTCCCTTAGCTCACACAGACTGCTTTCTCTAGCTCCCCATGTCATTACTGTCATGTGACAGACTCCGATCTATGGCTCCCGGTAACCATATGCTCTTGTGCTTAGAGACTAGTGCAGAAGGATGCTTAAAATCACTCCTTACTGGACATCAACTTGACCTGATGCTTGAAATTGTTTTGTTTTTTATTGCATTTTATTGGACCAAAGTACGATTCGAGCTATGCGGAAGTCAGTGCATGCATGTGAATTGTGTGCAAAGGTGTCAACCAACAATGATACAATCATTATATAATCTTATCAAATCTATGTAATAAAAGGAAAAACTCTTAAAAGTGGCCATACACTGGTTGATTTTCCATCAGATTCGACCAACAGATAGATCCCTCTCTGATCAAATCTGATCAGAGAGGGATCGTATGGCTGCCTTTACTACAAACAGATTGTGAATCGATTTCAGCATGAAACCGATCACAATCTGTGGTGGTGCTGCCACTGCCCCCCGCCCCCGCATACATTACCTGCCCCCACTGTCACCGCTGTCTTCTTCTCCGCTGGGTTCCGGAATGGCTGGCTTCACTGCTTTCTGTCTGGGGAAGTTTACACAGTAGAGGGCGCTCTACTGTTTAAACTTCCTGCCAGGACCGGAAGTTCAGTGAAGCTGCAGCCCAGCGGAGAAGAGACAGCGGTGACCCGGAGGACTCGCGCCGGCCGGAGCAGGTAATGTATTGCTGCTGTATTGCGTTGGTCGTTGGGCATTCGAACACCGCTATCGACGCACTCCCGACCCGCCAACGATCGAGCAAAATCTTCCACATGAACGGCTCGACGGGAATTGGCGGGAACGATTGATTTGGGACAGAAATTGATCTTTTGCGTTTGCGCAGCGATTTCTCAGCAGATTCAATCACAGTGATCGAATCTGCTGTATATCGTCGGGAAGATCGTTAGGTGTATGGGCCCCTTTAGGTAGTCTTTCATACAATATAAAAGTGGTAAGACAGTTCAATTATAGCGGTATCATTAATGTGCACCTTAAGGCATTTCTTATGTTGCAAAAATTATTGTGTTTGAATTTTGCTGCAATAACAGCTTACATAGCCTTTTGATGCTATAACATAAGTTCATTTACTGCAGTGTTGTTTGCAAATTCTGTATGTTCAGTTGAAGCGGATGAATTCAGGTGGTTTAAGGATCAACATAGGTTGTGCTGAGAGTTTATAGCTCTACAGGCAGCTTCCCAGCACAGCAAAAGTCTCATTTTGGTTTACAGAAAAGTACAAGAACACACTGTAAATTACATACTGGGGAGACATCTTTTTCTTTTCCTTTACCTACGTCTTTTGGGGGACATAAAGATGTAGAAGAACTGTGCTTAATTTTGGTAGTTTTCATTTTTCTTACCACTGATAGAAAAAATGGACTGGAATACTAGAAGACCTGGACAGGTTCCAGCACTCAGACATGAATATGTGCAATCTGTGTATACGGCTAGTATCCTTCTATAGAAACGCACACATTTCCAATTAAAAGATCACTGAACAATCAGTAAGGGCTGGGACCCACTAGGAAGGGGTTTTGCTCAGGGGCGTAGCAATAGGGGTTGCATAGGTAGCCACCGCATCGGGGCCCTTGGGCCAGAGGGGCCCCGATGGGCCCTCCCTCAACTACAGTATTTGCTCTCTATTGGTCCTGTGATCATAATAATCACTTCTATAGATACTTTGAATAGTGTTAATCATTGACAATCGGTTCCCCATCCCCTTCTTGCACCTCTGACACGGTAGTTGCCATTGGCAGGTTTTGGTGCGCCATATCAAATGTTATGTATAGAGTGCTTGGGGACCCCATTGTAAAACTTGCATCGGGGCCCACAACTCCTTAGCTACGCCACTGCTTTTGCTGCTCTTGCCGGTAGCTGATGATCGGCAAAGGGATACTCCAGTAGATCCCTATGGGGGTGGTGTGGCTAGTAGCGTTGCAATCACAGAGCGATCAAAAGAAATATGCTACTTGCAGCATTTTGGGAGTGATCATGGATCAACCACATCCATGTCTGCAGTAACCAAAGTAATGGTCGCACAGGGAATCATGGTGAAATTGTGGCAATTGCCCATAGTTGGTCCCATCCCTAAAAATGATTGTTAATGGTGTGCTCATCTTTAATAATTACAGTTTTTTGTATCACATTTATGTCATTAGTGTGTTTGGAAGACAGATTGGTCTTGTGGCAGTATTGATACTAAATCATCTTAGCTCAAGGCCCTCCTATCGCATCTACTTGAAAAGTAATGTTGTTTGAACAAGACTGGTATCAGTATAATGACTCTTCAGTGGAACAACACAAAATAATTTGTTTAAACCAGAACCTTGACTTTAACATAATTGAAGCCAATGTGGAAACTTTTTGTTGGTGTGTTCAGCACTGTGGAGAGCTGCCACATCAGGATACAGCACTTGAATAGGATGTCCAACATATCCCCAAAGACATTGTTTATTCTATGTGTATAGCAACATTTTACGTGTATCGCATTGAGGGCAGCATGGGAAAGACAAAAAAATCTTAAAATTACAGCTGTGTGGGTTCCCAAATGCAGCATGCAAAAGTATAAAATCAAAGGGATATTTTTAAACTTCTACTTGCAACATTGTATGTTGGCAGCACATAATTTGCTCTATATTCCTAAAAAAATATGTTGCAACAAAAATCAGCATCCCACAAAGACATTTAAAAAAAAAAAAAAAACAGAAAGTATAACAACATTGTACAGTGATTGGTCTGGTCCCCCAAAACCCATTATTTTAATGATGTCCACAGGGAAACTATTTTGTGTTCACATGCATCAGACATTTGCATGGCAGACAGACTGAATATTGTGATGCAAAGCACAAATAGCTGTCTCAGTAACTGGGAATTTGAGCTTCAGCTCTTGGGTATATTTTTGAAATTAGACTGTAGATATTTAGCAACACAGACAGGGTAAAGCAGAAGACTGTTGGGAGTTTCTTCCCCAAAAATTATCCATCCCTGATGGCAAAAGCAGAAATGTCTATTACAAAACCGGTGCCTTTGGAGTGATTGTCTTAACATAAAGAACTAATAGAGCCTGATCTTTGGTTTAATTCAGATACTTTTTGAAAGGGAAGAGGTGAGGAAAAGGAGAGACTGGTGGGTTAGAAAGAGGAGAAGGAGGGTATGACAGGAATGTGCTAGGTTGGCAGTGGGATTGGTGGCCAGCGGCATAAGCTTATAAATCAGAACTATTGGAAAAATATCTGTAAGGAAACGCGGAAAAGCCGCCGTCTCTCAAGGTGAGGCGGCTGTTTCCGCGTCCAGCAGGGCGTCACAACGTGGAAAAACCACCGCATGCCGCTTAGGCAGAGCGGCGGAATCCACATTGGGAACGGCGGAATCCGCATTGGAAGCGGCCCCCACACGTGGTGCTCAAGATACATTGCAAGACAGTTCTGGTGTGGCTGGGACTGATAGTCCACCAGGATTCAGAGTGACGCGCGCGCGCACAGAGACAGAGCTTATATAACAGCCAGAAGTAGTCAGCTGACCAGGCTGGTCAGCTGACATTTTCTACAACTTTCATTGGTCCAGCAATTAGGGAGGTCCTGGAAAGGTCCTTGAGTATATATACTGCTGGCTGTTCACTTGTTCCTTGTCTGGCGTGCGATCACATACGTGGGAGCACTCAGATCCGTAGTCAGATCCGCAAGTATGCCGGGACCAGCTGGAGCTGTAATCCTACACTTAGCTAGATTCTGTTGATAGCTAAAGTACTAGTTTGATTGTGATTATCTGTTATGACCCTTTGCCTGTCTCGACTATCCTCCTGAACTCTGATCTTGTACCTCGATATCTCTGATACTCTGTTGCCGAACCCCGGCTCGTCCTAGACCCTGCTTCTGTCTCCTGATTTTGTACCTTGATATATCTGATACCCTGTTGCCAAACCTTGCCTGTACTTCGACTCTGCTTTTGCCTCCTGATCTTGTACCTTATCTGTCCGTGTGTATCGACCTGGCTTGTCCGACCTCGAGAACCGACCTCACATTTGGAAGCGGTTCCCCGTCCTGTCAGTGGCATCTCCTCCTGAGTGTCACTTTTAGACTAACCTTCCTACTATCAGTCTGACTCCTCCCGTCTTGGAGAGTCCAGATCTGCGGAAGGAATCAGCGCAGTACTTCCGACTGCGCTGAGGCTTGTTACTGTTACACCAAAACACTACACTCTACTCAGGTGAACAGAGGTTAGCTAGTATATTGGATTATCGGTGAGACTGCAGATCACTTATAATCTGGTATACGTCTGTATTCCCCGTGATACTGCAGATCACCGGTAATCAGACCTCTCTGTGCTTCACCGATCGTTACAATATCTAGTTAGAACAATGTCCCAACAAAGTTTCAATATCACTTTGCAACTGGAGGACATATTGGATCTGATTTACTAAGTCATCTACAAGAATCTGTCTTAGTAAATCACCTGAAATGCATTTGTATTATAAAAAATTGTGAAGCTAAATATATAAACATAAAAGAAAGCCAATGTAGCAAGCATTGCCCCAGTATTACTCTGTACCTGGAGGACACAGTGTATTTGTTGTAAAAATGTGTAAAAGTTAAACAGGTACTTTATATTGTTAAACTGTGATAATGCATGGTGACAATAATCAATGTCACAGCGCTACTGTGCAACTGGAGGCTAGTAGAAATTTAATTAAACATATCCTAAAAAATCAACATTGAACATAGAATTAAAAAAAAATTTAAAATTGCAAGAATGTCCCTCTCTAGTCTGAGTTGCTGTAACTGTAATACTTTAGAATAAGCCCCTGATGACACAGCAATAATACAATGATATGGGACATTAAAAAACTATGAAAAACATTGCAGTAGTTTCTGTCTGGGATATCCTTGCTGTAATACAGTCTATAAATGCAATACTACAAGTCCCACACAGTTAAAAAGGACCGTTTCCGATATTTTGTCCTTGGTTTCCTAACTAGACTCTAGACTGCTCTGGACATGTCTGACATTTTAACATGCACATGAGCAGTAACAGTAATCATAAGACCAAATAGGATGGGGAATCGTTGATTGTACCACCCTTTCCTCAGTCTTCCTGTGATTTTTGAATAATGAATTGTATTACTTTCTCTTTTTGAATTGTCTGAAACTTGAACTACAAACATTTACTGTGAATTGAAAAAAAAAAAACCTTTTGAAAGGAACCTCACTACTGCAATTATTTTCGTCTTAAAAAATGTCACAACCCCCCTTCAATACAGTGCCATCCTCTAGCTTGAAATAGAATGTTGACAATTATTTTTAGCTAGGAGACCATTTTTAGTGACTTTATGTTGTTAGTCTAAATGAATGATCATCCGTTTGATTGACTAAACACTGACACTTTAATAGAGAAGTTAATATAATATCTGTTTGTTTGACAGGCATAACTGTTTGATCAAGAATATTTACCCAGCAGTGTAGTTAAAATGATTTCTGTGTGACAGTACTCTAGAAAGACATGCAAGAATTTGGTACAATGTTATAGCAAAATGTTTCTTCAAAAAAAACATCATTGTTGCCAGGACTAATACTAGTTGTCTAGATATGTTTTCAAAGCAAGATTAAACTATAAATGACTTGATGCTTTTTTAATCTTGATATTTTAACGATAACAATGTTAATGTTTACTTATTTTTGTTATTATTTAGTATTTATATACACCAACATCTTCCACAGAGCTATACAGAGTATATTGTATTGTCACTTAACTGTTCCTCCGAGGGGCTCACAATATAATCCCTAGTACCTCAGTCATATGTCTATGTATGTATCATGTAGTGTATGTATCATAGTCTAGGGCCAATTTAGGAAGAAGCCAATTAACTTATCTGAATGTTTTTGAGATGTGGAGGGAAACCTGAGTGCCTGGAGGAAACCCACACAGACACGGGGAGAACATGCAAACTCTGTGCAGATAGTGCCCTGGCTTGGATTTGAACCGGGGACCCAGCGCTGCAATGCAAGAGTGCTAACTATTAGGCCACTGTGCTGCTCACTTGGAGGTTATTGAGTACAGTCATAATATTATTGTTAATGAAGTTAAAGGTCCAGCTTCCAGTCACCTTGTGAGAGATAAGCAGCTGTTATGCTGGAAAGACACAATTAGTTTTTTGGGCAAATTTACTGGCTGAACGATTCTCTGAAAATTTTTCAGACCATTTTTCCAATTGATTTCCATTTACTTATATAAAGAAATTGATCAGAAAAATGAAACTAATCGGACCTGTTAGAAATGATCTATTGAGCCATGTAGAGGCTGGATCATGTACTGGTTGAGGGCTCAGCCTTTGACATGGGAGACCAGGGTTTGAATCATGGCTAGAGTCAGTACCTATTCAGTAAGGAGTCCATGGGCAAGACTTCTTAACACTGCAGGGTGGCCCCTTGAGTGCACCCTTAGTGGCTGCAGCTCTTGAGTGCTTTGAGTCCAACAGGAGAAAAGTGTTATACAAATGTTAGGAGGATTATTAGGATCTATCTGCCCAAAAAAACCCTCATTGTGTATTCCCAGCATTACTCACCTGTGCGTCCAGTTAAACAGAGTTATACAATTCCCATGTATAGATGAGAACAATGTACCTAAGACTATACAGAGGCTAGCGAAGACCTACTGTATAAAATTCTTCCTCTTTGAATGTATTAAAGTTATAAATGGAAATATTCTGATTAAAAACTTTCTACCTTATACAATGGCTAACACTGTACAATACTCTACTGCTGTAGTTGGCATTCATACTGGTGAGGGTAGGTAAGACAAAGCATTGGCATTGCAGACTGGAGGGAGGAGCATCCACCTGGTTCGGTTGGTTCATATAGAATTCATAAACTCATTCAAAAGAGCAAAGGAGAAAAATCGGCACCAAATGCAATAACAGGCAGACACTTGGAAGGGGTTATTGATGGTTACTATATGTGCCTCCAGCATACAGCAATATCCAGCAGTCCAAATAGAAAGGCAAGCCGGGCACCAATAGTTTGCAAATCACCAATTTATTTCATCCCATCCATAGACAAACAAAGGCAACAAGTAGTGATTTGCAAACTATTGGTGCTCGGCTTGCCTTTCTCTTTGGACTGCAGAATTCATAAACTGCGTGCTCTGACCAACAGACAACAAATGCAAAGATGGAGAGACGCAATAAGCAATAAGTAAAAGGTTGGCACTGCAGATGGCTGATTAATTGTGATAATAGTGTGCTTGAGCATCAATTACAAATGCATGAGCTTGTGCAAGAACAAACAGAGGTGCACATAACGGTTCTGGTGGGCAGACGTGGAGTGGTGGGTGCAGGGCACTGGTTGCCTGAAAGCCGTTTTGCGCAAAGCAACACTTCTACGAAACCTCTGCAGTGCCAACCTTTTCCTTATTTTCCTTATTGCTTCTAACCATCTTTGCATCCATACTGGTATCTCTCATAACGGGCTATTCTGTATGGTAAACAACATTTACTAGATTTCTATAAACGTAGCCTTCCATAATTTCCCCCAGTATATTTTCTTACAAGCTTAGGAGAATACCCATACTCAGGTGCACTAAGGTGGCTTAAGAGCCATCAGTTTACTTGATCTTGACGGAAGCTTTAGTTCTCCACATTTTCTAAATTGCCACTATAGTGCCAGTTCTGTAATTTCTCCATAACCTGAAATGTAATCTATTTAGTCTCCCTTTGGAGGACAACAGAACCTGGAAAGTTTCCCAGTGTTCTAGATAAATGAGCTGTGTAATCTATAATCATCTCCATGTTCACAAAAGTGTCCCAAATAGTGGATACAAATTCCTTATTAAATTATTTATTGCTGTCTGTGCACTTTAATTTGTTCTTGGCCCTTGATAAGAATTCCTTGTGCTGTAAAAACTGGATACAAGTGTATATCCGAGTAGACTGTAATTTGATAGAAAGGATGTGGGCTGGCAAATTCATGTTAGTGGATAAACAAAATTTGAAAATGGTAGTGCTATTACTACACTTAACATTTAATATTATTACTTTTATTAGTCGTCGTAGTAGTAATAGCAGCAGCATTAATAACAGTAGTAGCAATACTAAATTATGTGTTTAGTTTGTTATAAATAACACAAATTTAACTGGTCATTCTCTAATTGCAAGTCGAAAGGCTCTTTCGTATCGATGGAAATACATTGCATTTAATGCTCCATTTAGCAACCCAATTGCTTATAGTAATCCCTCTTCAGACACAAGTGTGGACACACTGTGCCTGCACAATAAGCCAAAGATGCTCAGCACTGCTTGGGCGGGTGCAGTGCAGCCATGCTTGTGGCAGATGAGGAATACAACCTCTATGTATAATACATAGGGTCCAAGAATTGAACTTCATCCCTATCAGTAGCTGATACCCCCTTTCTATGAGAAATCTTTTCCTTTTCACAAACTGATCATCAGGGGGCTCTGTATGGCTGATATTGTGGTGAAACCCCTCCCACAGTGTGATGTCAAGACCATGGTCCTGACAGTTTTCTGTCTGTGAACCTCATAGCATTGTGAGAAATAACAGCTGTTTACAGCTGGGTCCAACTGCCTAAAAAGCAAGCAGCATCTCCTTCCACTGACATTACTTGCCAGCAGTAAAAATATTACCATGTGGTCAATGATAGAATGTAAATCAGGGAGAGGAAAGATTTTACAATAGGAAAACACCAACTAAATCATTTATACATAATTATTGTAAAAATTAAACAATTTTGTTAATTCTGTTATTTTTACTGGAGTTCCTATTTAAGTGGCATCAGTGCTATGTGACTGAAGAGACACTGAAATGTTAAAGGCACTTTACCCAGTAGATTAGGTGGTAGAAATGATGAAGATAAATTCACCTGCACTCATGGGTATCTATGATTAGTATCTACTGGCAGCTAAAATCCCCAGTACAATTCCATTGTTGAAATAACTGAGCATAGTACCAAAACTAGATTGTGTACCCCAGTGTTCTAAAGGGCAACAACACATATTGCATGGATAATAACAGAACAACTATAAAATGGTAAAATCATTCTTGGAAAAAGGGTACATTTAGAATACCTCTGTCAGGTTCTAGTTTTGGCTGGGTTTTCTTTTAACCTCCCTGGCGGTTTATTTATTTTGCCAGGGAGGCTGCGGGAGGTTTTTTTTTAAATTAAAAAAAAAATATTTCATGCAGCCAATTGAAAGTTGGCTGCATGAAAGCCCACTAGAGGGCGCTCCTGAACCGTACTTTCGATCGCCTCCGGCGATCGAAAGTAACAAGATAGGCCGCAATGAGCGGCCTATCTTGTTTCGCTTTCCTCGTCGCCATGGCGACGAGCGGAGTGACGTCATGGACGTCAGTCGACGTCCTGACGTCAGAGCCGCCCGATCCAGCCCCTAGCGCCGGCCGGAACTGTTTGTTCCGGCTGCGCTGGGCTCGGGCGGCTGGGGGGACCCTCTTTCGCCGCTGCACGCGGCGGATCGCCGCGGAGCGGCGGCGATCGGGCAGCACACGCGGCTGGCAAAGTGCCGGCTGCATGTGCTGCTTTTTGCAGAATGAAAATCGGCCCAGCAGGGCCTGAGCGGCGACCTCCGGCGGCATACCCCGAGCTCAGCTCGGGATTACCGCCAAGGAGGTTAATAAAATCTTCAGTGGCTCCAAATTCATGCAACCTCGAATGCAGAGAATGAATGAACTTTTAAAATGCAATCCATCCCTCATCAGTGATCAACCCTCTGACACTTTAATCTGTTTATTGATTTTGGACATTTTACTAAGGACAGTTATTCAGGAACATAACTTTTTATAGTTCTACAGTAATCAGTCCATAATACAGTTTATCTAAATAGCAGTGTTCATGATTCCCCATTCAGTGCAGCAAATATTTTGTGTACGTTTTTTTTTTTTTTTTTTTTAATTTCAGCTACCTTGGCCAATCTCTATATGTAATTCATGCCTTTACGTTGTAATGTTCTGTATGTATAGATTTTTTTTTTACTGCTATGTATCATTTTCAAGACGTGTTAATGTAAAGGATGATAATGCGTGAACTCTCATTACTTAGCTGCTTCCAATGAAGAAGTCTGCAGCCTTTGTACTGCTCCTGGTTTCAATACAGAAAAAAATCCCAGACCGGGATTCAGCATGCAGGATGGTCATTCTGACTGCTCAGTGATTGCATTCTTGGGTTGGCCATGTGATGGTTACTGAATACAAGACCAGCATTAGAGCTCAGGGCAGTTGCACATTTAAAAACAAAAAGTGGCAGATAATGTGGAAAAACATTTACAGCACCATGCAATTGAAAAAGTACAAAAATGTAGGTGAATAAGTACCATCAACATTATTTCCTTGATTGTGTTACGATCGGTGTGACACAGAGAGGATCTGATTATCAGTGATCTGCAGTATCACCGAGAATACAGATATATACCCGATTATTGATGATCTGCAGTATCACCGATAATCAGATATATCTCTAACCTCTGGACACCTGAGTAAGATGAGTGTTTGGTGCAACAGTAATACTTTGAGGAGAGCACCCGTATCGAGGGTGCAAGGCAGTAAGAGATACTGCCCAAGAACAAGCTCCTTCCAATGGCCTTAGGCTCCCCAAGGGGAGGAGTCAGACTGAGAGTGGGAAGGACCAGAGTGTGAGTGACACCAATGGTGGAGTGTCACTGACAGATCTGTGAACTATCTCTAAACAGAAGAGATAGTTCTCGAGGTCGGACAAGCCAGGTCGGCAACAGACAGATAAGATACAGAGGAAGAGACAATACAGAGTCCTAAGGCAAGCAAGGTTTGGCAACGGAGTAGCAGATATAGTGAAGTACCAAATCAGAGATCAGAAGAGATGTCAGGAAAGCAGAAGGTCATAACAAATAATCAACCATGTCTAGTTTATAGGTGTGAGCTCCTTGATCATCAATACCCTGGAACTAGTCTGTAGAATAACAGGATGGTAATGCTAATTCCTAGACTTGGGTGTGAGCTCCCTAGTCATTAACACCCTGGAACTAGTCTGAAGTATAACAAAATGATAACACAGATTCCTAATCTTGGGTGTGAGGTCCTTGATCATCAACACCCTGGAACTAGTCTGAAGTATAACAGAGATAACACAGATTCTGACAATAAGGTCTGAGTGCTACCACGTAGTGATCGCAATGGCAGACAACCAGAGAATGACCAGCACCCAGTATATATAGCAAAGCGCTCTCCAGTGCCTCCCCTAAGTGCTGGACCAATGAGAAGTGGTACTGCCGTCAGCTGACCGGCTTGGTCAGCTGACTCCCTTCTGGCTGTCATATAAGTTCTGCCTCTCAGCGCGCGCGCGCGTCCTTCTGAACCTGTGTGGACTATCAGTCCCAGCCACACCAGACATGTGATGTAAAGCACCCGCCGCGCTGGGCACGGAAACCGCCGCACCGCTATCAAGGCATGCGGCGGTTTCTCCGCGTTCGGCCACACTACTAGATGTAGGCCTACGCATGCCAACCGCCCCGTTGGACGCGGAATCAGCCGCCTTGTTATGAGTACACGCGGCGGCTTTTCCGCGTTTTCTCACAGTTTGCTGGCAGCTTAAAGGAATTTTGTTAAATAGATGTAAAAAATATCACCTAATGAATTGAATAAAGCCAGGTTCTCAGTGGCCATTGCATTGTTTTTCCTGTGAAACAGTGACACTGCATGTTATCTGCACATTGCATCACTTTCAGTGAAGCATACAGCCAATGAAAAGTGTGCTTCACTGTGGTTAAACTTGGGCATTATGTGGTTAATGCAGGGCATTGAGATACTGCTTTTGCATTGCAATGCAATGCTCTGTGTTACTATGTGGCTGTTTGGAGCTGCTCCACTGTAAAAGTAGCCTCTGGGCCACTGTGTTAACACAGGTTTGCTTTCAAAATGATGGTAAGCGAAGCGATAAGAGCAAACAGCAAGATCCAAGGGTTAGATATTCATGGACAAACACATAAGATCGGTCTTTTTGCTGACGATGTTATAATCTCAGTGACAGACCCTATTAAATCTCTAGAACATATAATAGCTACCCTGAATGAATACTCAGCAATCTCATACTACAAAATTAATGAAGGAAAGTCTCTAATGTTAGGGATCAATATCTCTCCCTCAATGAAAAAACAAATATCTGACAAATTTCCCTTTCACTGGGCCAAGAAATACATTCCCTATCTTGGTATAAAACTTCCTTCCTCTACTAACAAATTATATGAAATCAATTACCTCCCACTCCTCTCAGCAATACCCAAAGAGCTAGAAACAATCTCCAAGATTGAACTCTCCTGGTTTGGAAAGATTGCCGCTTTTCAAATGAAAACTCTACCCAAACTACTGTACCTTTTCCAAACAGTTCACATCCCAGTACCCAATAGCTTCTTCTTCAAACTACACAAAATGATTGCAAGTTTCTTATGGAGTAAGAAGAAACACAGGATAGCATATAACATCCTAACAGTATCGAAACAATCAGGAGGAGTAGGGGTTCCCTGCTTAAAAACATACTTTTATGCATGCCTCCTAGACACTTCTAAAGACTGGTGGAAAATGTCTTCTCCTAAAAAATGGGTTCACATAGAAAATTCCACATCTCCCTCTAGTCTTCTGCACCTCCTATCGCTTCAGCTTCTAGGGTTTAAAACAGCAAAATCAAACTACTCCCCAGTTTTGGCCTCCTTTATAGCTTGGTCTCAATTCACAAAAATTCCCAAAATCAATTCTGATACTGCTTTGCTCAAATTGCCTATAGAAACGCTATCTTCACTAACCCCTGACCTCGATCTAAAAGAATGGAAAGAAGCAGGCTTATCTCATATAACAGATCTGTTTATCCCTAACACTTCTAAAATTATATCCTGTCCAGATCTAACAGAGAAATATTCAATCCTCACGGAACACAGTCTCCCTCTACCGACTACTTCTAAAAAAGTGGTAGCCTTTCTCTCCTCTCCAGTTGACATCAGAGGTGGTATTTCCCTGTGGTACAAAGAACTGTTGAAAAATGGATATACAAAGCTGAAAAAATACATACAATCTTGGACAGACGATCTCAAGTACCCAATTGACTACTCAGATATAGTCACCTCCACCAAAAATATCCAACGCTTCTCTTCCTGTATCAATCATAGGGAAAGTTTCCATAAAATTATGTTGAAATGGTATTATACCCCTAGAAAGATCACCAATTTCTCACCCAAAAATTCCCAACTCTGCTGGCGTAGCTGTACAGTAATTGGCTCCTTATTCCACCTCCTCTGGGAATGCCCCCTAATACAACCATTCTGGAAAGAAATCGCAAAATTACTAGGTGAAGTTATGCAATCACATGTGGAGATAACTCCACAACTAGCACTCCTCCACATAGGAATAACGTCCTTCCCTATTAGATACCGTCTTTTAATATCTCAGGTGCTCTGCACTGCCAGAAGCCTTATCACAGCGAACTGGAAGACTGCAGAAATCCCTACTCTTTTACAGCTGAAACGACAGGTAGACTTCAATGTACAAATGGAAAGATCTATCAGATGCCACAGTCATGAGATTGATCCTCCCTACCTCTTACATATTGATTGGCCAAAAATCCATACCTAGCCTCCAATTTGGGTCAGCTTATCCTACATCTCCCTCTATCCTGCTGCACTATCCACCAGCCATTGTAGATTATTATTCAACACACGTACACCAACTCTGTTTTCAATTATGTAGATTAACTATTATATTTGTTAAAACACTGCCAACCATGATGAGTTCAAGTTTATATTCTTGTTCTATTGTACCATCGGATGTTACAAGCTTGCCCTTTGCCAGTGTTGAAATGCTTGTTACCTTTTTATAATCTTAAACATTAATAAAAATTTACTGATTGAAAAAAAAAAAAAATGATGGTAAGCGCCCATTTTATTAACTTTTTCCTGCTCCTGAACCACTCCTTGGCTCTTTTTGCTATACAAACTCAACAGGTAATTACCTATACAGGAACTAGAAAGTTACCTATACACATTCCTAGCCCTCCTCTTATGAGGATTACTTTAAAACTATAAAAATGTAAAATTTTTAAACACCTTAAAACTGTGTTGACTTTCTACAAGATATCATCATTAAAGGACTACTGATCAAAAAAAAAAAGGTTAAATTAAATTCTGATGATGTTTCACCTTTTACTTAAAGATTTTGCCATAGTCTATCACATATAAATTAACACCACTGTTCCAACGCTGCTTATTTTAGTGGGTTCAGCTTCATGGACCATAATACCTTCTCAGAGAACAGAAACTGTGAAGTCTTCAACTCTTCCAACTTTTATTTAATATAAACAGTCAAGCAAAAGTCTCTAACAGTTGGCATGTTTTGGAGTCAGTATAGCTGCCATAGTTAAACATGTAGTAATGATGATAATAATAATAATTCTGTCTAAGAGTACTGACTTTATGGTATTGTATTGCTGTGATCTTGCCTTTCAGTGATCACTTGAGCGCTAGAGCACAACAGTGAATACTGATCAGGGGTGCTCGGATACCCCTTTTTAAAATCCGAATTGATCTGGATACCCAGCTATCCAGACCCGAACTTTTGGGTATCCGAATAGAATAGTATATCCGACCCCCATATCCGGGATATCCGGGCAGATTCGGATATCTGGATAGGGAAACCGGAAGTGGCCTTTCAATTTCTTTAAAAACATTTTTAAGGGTAAATGAGGCATGTAGCATACTTTTTTTTAAAGAGAAACACAAATTGATGATGTGGGGACTTAAAATCCCCCCCCCCCAAAAAAAAATGGCTGTCAATTAACATCAGGACTAGGTTCCAGACAGTGGTCGTGCAGCCCACATTGTGTACAAAGTCCAACCGCACATCTGGGACATGACTGTTTCCAGCCCAGACACCTCCAAAAAATTACACAGCAATTGTGTTTTGGGTTAAATATAGGTGGTATCAGCACAGCAGCAGTGGCCTGTGGCACCCTGGCGGTGTGAGCAGCGCAAGCAGCAGGAGCAGGGCAATGCAGCAGCAGCAGGTGTAACGTCTGCCAGGAGCATGCCGGACGTAGCACTTGGCAGTGGCACACGACACTTTGCACTTGGCACGTAGCACTTTGTACGTGGCACTTGGCACTTTGCATGTGGCACATGCAAAGTGCCACATGCAAAGTGCAAAATGCCATGTGCAAAGTGCCAAATGCAAAGTGCTGAGTGACAGTCAGACAGCAGAGGAGAAGACACTAGTGCACACTAACTATCACACTGGCACTGCTCACAGCACAGCAGTTCTGTAGTAAGCTAACACAGTAGTACTACTACTCTAACAACTACTAGCACTGACTGCAGTACTACAGTACTAACTACACAAGAACACAGTAATCCTATTCCCTAACCTAACCTAACCTATACTGTAGCTAAGGCTAGCTGGCCAGCAGGCAGCAGTTTGCCTGGTCTGTGCACAGCACACACACAGACACATAGCAGCTGCAGCAGGCCTGCAGCACACACTCTGACTGTCACTCACTGAATGAAATAAAGCTAGCTGGCTGCTACTTAATTAACAATATAACAATAGTGTAGTGATAGTGAAGGGGTTAATCACTGAACAGCTTTAGGTTTATCACTGTATACAGCACTTGCTAGGTCAGCAGCACTGGAGCATGTCTTTCAGTGAGCAGTCACAAGCAAGGATGAGATTTCTCATCATGGCAGCCCTCCGTATTGTACAGGGGGGCCTGGCCAGGGTTGCTTTCTGTGATTGGGTGCCAGGGTTTAGGCTGGGAGCCCTCTGATTGGCTCAATGAGGTCAGGTGGGGCTGGCCAGGGTTCCCTTCTGTGATTGGTTGCTAGGGCTTCTGCTGGGAGCCCTCTGATAGGCACAATGATGTCATCTCCTTAGTTACAGTATTCGGATCCGGAAGTAGAAAAGGCATCAGAAACACCGGCAAATTTTCCATTCTTGTATTTGTTTTTTTTTGTTAGATTCCATAGTGTCATAGTGTTTTAAAAATTTGAAACAAAACTCTTTAGTTTGAAACAAAAATCATTAGTTAGTTGTTAATGTTATTATCTAGGGTAATTTTTATTATTTTGACAAAAGGCATTTTTGAGTAATTTGATGCAAGATGAAGATGAAAATGATTGGTGAAATAATTTTTGTACCATTGTATGTAGGGAAAGAATAAAATTAACAAAGCACATTGAATTAGGAATATTTTGTTTTTAGCAATGAGGTTGATACTATGCAGCATGTGTTTGCTTGTCGCATCCATCTGTCTACAGCAGAAAAGTGATTAAACCTCATTAATGAGCTATTACAGAAACAAATACTATGCAGAGATATAGAGCTGTGTGATGCTAAGGGCTTCTACTGTATAAATTCTAATTTCATCAATTGTCATATAAGTTCTGCCTCTCAGCGCGCGCGCGCACGCGTCCTTCTGAACCTGTGTGGACTATCAGTCTCAGCCACACCAGCCATGTGATGTAAAGCACCCGCCGCGCTGGATACGGAAACCGCTGCACCGCTATCAAGGCATGCGGCGGTTTCTCCGCGTTCGGCCATACTACTAGATGTAGGCCTACGCGTGCCAACCGCCGCGTTGGACGCGGAATCAGCCACCTTGTTATGAGTACACGCGGCGGCTTTTCCACATTTTCTCACAGTTTGCTGGCAGCTTAAAGGAATTTTGTTAAATAGATGTAAAAAATATCACCTAATGAATTGAATAAAGCCAGGTTCTCAGTGGCCATTGCATTGTTTTTCCTGTGAAAGCAGTGACACTGCATGTTATCTGCACATTGCATCACTTTCAGTGAAGCATACAGCCAATGAAAAGTGTGCTTCACTGTGGTTAAACTTGGGCATTATGTGGTTAATGCAGGGCATTGAGATACTGCTTTTGCATTGCAATGCAATGTTCTGTGTTACTATGTGGCTGTTTGGAGCTGCTCCACTGTAAAAGTAGCCTCTGGGCCACTGTGTTAACACAGGTTTGCTTTCAAAATGATGGTAAGCGCCCATTTTATTCACTTTTTCCTGTTTCTGAATCACTCCTTGGCTCTTTTTGCTATACAAACTCAACCGGTAATTACTTATACAGGAACTAGAAAGTTACCTATACACATTCCTAGCCCTCCTCCTATGAGGATTACTTTAAAACTATAAAAATGTAAAATTTTTAAACACCTTAAATCTGTGTTGACTTTCTACAAGATATCATCATTAACCACTTGCCGACCGCACGCTTATACCGTGCGTCGGCAAAGTGGCAGCTGCAGGACCAGCGACGCAGTACTGCGTCGCCAGCTGCAGGCTGATTAATCAGGAAGCAGCCGCTCGCGCGAGCGGCTGCTTCCTGTCAAATCAGGGCGGGGGGCTCCGTGAATAGCCTGCGGGCCGCCGATGGCGGCTCGCAGGCTAAATGTAAACACAAGCGGAAATAATCCGCTTTGTTTACATTGTACGGCGCTGCTGCGCAGCAGCGCCGTAAGGCAGATCGGCGATCCCCGACCAATCAGCGGCCGGGGATCACCGCCATGTGACAAGGGATTTCCTGTCACAGGCTGCACAGGACGGATAGCGTCCTGTGCAGCCCCGATCACCGGGGGGACAGGTAGGAGAGGGAGGGGGGTGAATGTCGCCGCGGAGGGGGGCTTTGAGGTGCCCCCCCCCCGCCAGCCACACGCAGGCAGGAGAGATCGGACCCCCCCCAGCACATCATCCCCCTAGTGGGGAAAAAAGGGGGGTGATCTGATCTCTCTGCCTGCACCCTGATCTGTGCTGGGGGCTGTAGAGCCCACCCAGCACAGATCACATAATACAATGCTGGTCCTTAAGGGGGGGTAAAGGGTGGGTCCTCAAGTGGTTAAAGGACTACTGATCAAAAAAAAAAAAAGATTACATTTAAATCTGATGATTTTTCACCTTTTACTTAAAGATTTTGCCATAGTCTATCACACTATGGGGGATTTTGATGGTTTGCTTTATTTTCAAAAGCAACATCTGAATGCCAGCAGGACAATTCTTAAACCCAGGTGATAATGCTACATTTTGCTGACTGTTGTCTGCATATGTTTCTCATTGATTTATCTTTTTAACCACTTTCGGACCAGCGGTCTTCAGGCACCTAAGGACCAGAGACCGCTGGTCCAAACCCGATGGATTCCCGATGAATCGCCGCACCTTACCGCCGCAACCGCCGTCATCGCCGCTCGCCGGGACCCCCAGGATACAGACTCTTCCGTCTCTATGACGGAAGAGTCATGTGAGCGGGTCAGGAGCTGCTCTCATTGGCTCCTGACCCTGTTTTCCCATGTAAGCCAATGGGAGCTGCTTACATGAAAGACAGGGCCAGGAGCCAATGAAAACAGCTCCTGCCCGGCTCGCAGTGCTCTGCCGTCATAGAGGCGGCAGAGCATGCAAATTTTGGCGGGTTGAACGTGACAGGAGCGACGGGAATGGCGGGGGCATGCGGTCAATGGGACGTAGAACATACGTCCGGTCAGGACCGCAGCGTAGATTTGTACTGCGTCAAGCCGGAATTGGTTAAGCAACTCCTGCAGTAACATACACTATAAGCAATGACAGATGAACAAAGTTGCAATATACTCATTTACATTTACACACATATAGGGTACAAGGTTTTTTTCCCATTTTTTTCTTTTAGATTTTTCCCGCAGTTCCTTTTAAAGGCTCAAGATTTTTTAGAATTTTGTACTAATGATACTATATACTATCTATACAAGTTAAGTTTCAGCTGTTGACAAATGATAGCAAGTCAATTTTGGGTGGTGTTTTTCTACTATAAAAGTGACTACAGTCGTTTTCCATATTCTTCTTTTTTGTTTATCTGACTGTCTGGAAGACAATTTGATTTAAAAGTTTTATTTATATTTACATTTTGAAGTTAAAAATCATTGTCATGGTAAAACATGCAAAATGTAGAGCTTACCTAGACTGAGTCTAGCAGTTTGGTAATGTTATTCCAGAAACACTACAATTGCATTCACAATTCATATGACTTTGTAAATAACCTAACAGAAAGTGAGCATGGCTATGTTTATTCTTAGATAAAAATGTTTGCATTTATATTGTAGTTATACTCTTGATTACATTGCCCATTTCACTCAATTTATAAAGTTAATATTTGTTCAGAATAGCTATTCACGTTTTGACAAAAATAAAGTTCCTTTGCTGTGTAGTACCACATAATGACTTATGTATGGTTATTATTTAATTCAACCATTCTGCATGCAAATTAACATTTCTTGATGACAGTTATTAGTATTTGTGTGTTCATAATATTGTAGCAACCAAAACCCATTAAATATTTAGAGTGAGGAAGAAGGAGAAGACTATATAAGCTTACTGTGTACAGCACAAAATAAAAGTAGACTGGAACAGATATACTTTTAATTTGGAGAGTTGTAAATAAATTATAGCAAAAGTTTATTTGTGACAAACACACTTTTGAATCAAACAGTAATTAATATTACAAGTTACTAACATGAATTAGAAAATATTAAAAAAGTAAGAAAGATGTAAAAAATCGCACTCCGCCAAAAGACAAAACTGCTACTAACTGTATAAAAAAAAATAAAACTGTAAAAAAAGTTAAACTTTTCTAAAATGATCATCAAAATAAGGTCACAATACAGTAGCACATGATAAAGCAAAAATTTAAAATCCAGAACCTTAAAGGAATACTATTAAAGTATGTAAATTTCTGGAAGCAGCATTAATCAATATGGCAATATGAGTCAGAACAAACACAGCATATGTTTCTGCTGTGCAGTGTGTCTTTTTTTTAGTATACCTTGGAGACAGCATCCCCTGAACAAACTGACGGCGATGGGTTTTTGGGGCAGACCATTATGCTAGAGGTGATGCCTCTTGCCGAGTGCAGCTGTGGATTATACTGTTTTATGCTCCCCAACTTCAGTGCAAGTTATGCAGCATGTTACTATGAGTAGGGAGAGACAACAGCTCTCCCTCCCTCTCACTCCAAGTCTGCCCGGCCAATAACATCATGCTTACTTGTCCCCTTCTGTTTGCGTGTGAAGGTAATCGTCAGAAGTTTACCTTCACACTAGTGAAGCCCGGTTCATGAGGGATTGGCTCATTTGAGCCGGTTCTTTCCTGTGAGTCGAGTGATCTGACTCATCACACTGAACCAAATCAGTTCAGTGGATGAGAAAGGATTCCTTTCTCATCCACTGGACTGATTCGGTTCAGTGTCTTTATCATCCACTGGACTGATTCGGTTCAGTGTCTTTCTCATCCACTGAACTGATTCGGTTCAGTGTGATGAGTCGGATCACTCGACTCACAGGAAAGAACCAGCTCAAATGAGCCAATCCCTCATGAACCGGGCTTCACTAGTGTGAAGGGAAACGTCTGACGATTACCTTCACACGCAAACAGAAGGGGACAAGTAAGCATGATGTTATTGGCCGGGCAGACTTGGAGTGAGAGGGAGGGAGAGCTGTTGTCTCTCCCTCCTCATAGTAACATGCTGCATAACTTGCACTGAAGTTGGGGAGCATAAAACAGTATAATCCACAGCTGCACTCGGCAAGAGGCATCACCTCTAGCATAATGGTCTGCCCCAAAAACCCATCGCCGTCAGTTTGTTCAGGAGATGCTGTCTGCAAGGTATATTAAAAAAAATACACACTGCACAGCAGAAACATATGCTGTGTTGGTTCTGACTCATATTGCCATATTGATTAATGCTGCTTCCAGAAATTGAGATACTTTAATAGTATTCATTTAACCAGTTCCCAGTAAGGTGCAACAACCTTCTATATAAAGCTTACACAATCTTGCCAAACTATATAAAAGGATGTGAGCTCCCTGATATGCATAGCAAAATTAAATGATCTTATTATATCATAAACTGTACAAAAATCTTTGGCCAATTAGGGCATACAAGTTTGCATATGTGTATCAGCACCAAGGAAACAAAGTGGCCGCCACTGAGAGAAGAACAGTGTCCAGAGTTCACAAACAGGTAAATGATATATATCAGCGCAGAATCCCTAGGAAGGAGACAGGCGACACCTTAAAACTGTCTTATACTGCTGACCCATACACACGTGCAGCTTTCTCGGGGTTCCCATTGCATGGACCCTGTATGTAAGTTGTTGTTTTTTTATGCTATTTTTACGCTGTTTTTACTATGAAAATTCTATACTTATACTAAACGGTTTACACTTAGAGTTGCCGTTTGTTTGTTTTTTATGATGTTTACTGATATCCATTTGTGAGATGAATCATTGCTGAATTGGTGGATGCTGGATGGATTGTTGCTTCCTGAAGTTCTACCAAATCGTTGATACCTTATAATGTGGGATGTCACCAGCTGGTAAGCCTCTTTCCTCTTTCTGGGTATCCATGATTGCAGAGCTGTGCCATGACCCCAACATTGACGGTGGTGGAGATTTGCCTGCTCTTAACCTTTATTGAAGATCTGTTTTTGAATTATTCACTGATTATATATAATTTACCAATTAGGGCATACTGTTGTTTTATGCTGTGCCAGTGAATCTGCTGCCCTACAGATTCTGCTGACTTGCAAGTGAGGTGCTGACACAGCATATACCCTATAAACCTTGCCTTACTGTGAAATAAACATTTGTGATGCGTATGATGCTAACAGGTTTATTAGTTACTGAAGTCAAAGATGGAACTAGAAAATCACGGAAAAATTAACACCACTGTTCCAACGCTGCTTATTTTTAGTGGGTACAGCTTCATGGACCATAATACCTTCTCAGAGAACAGAAACTGTGAAGTCTTCAACTCTTCCAACTTTTATTTAATATAAACAGTCAAGCAAAAGTCTCTAACAGTTGGCATGTTTTGGAGTCAGTATAGCTGCCATAGTTAAACATGTAGTAATGATGATAATAATAATAATTATGTCTAAGAGTACTGACTTAATGGTATTGTATTGCTGTGATCTTGCCTTTCAGTGATCACTTGAGCGCTAGAGCACAACAGTGAATACTGATCAGGGGTGCTCGGATACCCCTTTTTAAAATCCGAATTGATCTGGATACCCAGCTATCCGGACCCGAACTTATGGGTATCCGAATAGAATCGTATATCCGACCCCCATATCCGGGATATCCGGGCAGATTCAGATATCTGGATAGGGAAACCGGAAGTGGCCTTTAAATTTCTTTAAAAACATTTTTAAGGGTAAATGAGGCATGTAGCATAATTTTTTTTTTAAAGAGAAACACAAATTGATGATGTGGGGACTTAAAATCCCCCCCCCCCCAAAAAAAATGGCTGTCAATTAACATCAGGACTAGGTTCCAGACAGTGGTCGTGCAGCCCACATTGTGTACAAAGTCCAACCGCACATCTGGGACATGACTGTTTCCAGCCCAGACACCTCCAAAAAATTACACAGCAATTGTGTTTTGGGTTAAATATAGGTGGTATCAGCACAGCAGCAGTGGCCTGTGGCACCCTGGCGGTGTGAGCAGCGCAAGGAGCAGGGTAATGCAGCAGCAGCAGGTGTAACGTCTGCCAGGAGCATGCCGGACATAGCACTTGGCAGTGGCACATGACACTTTGCACTTGGCACGTAGCACTTTGCACTTTGTACGTGGCACTTGGCACTTTTCATGTGGCACATGCAAAGTGCCACATCACATACAAAGTGCAAAATGCCATGTGCAAAGTGCCACGTGCAAAGTGCCAAATGCAAAGTGCTGAGTGACAGTCAGACAGCAGAGGAGAAGACACTAGTGCACACTAACTGTCACACTGGCACTGCTCACAGCACAGCAGTTCTGTAGTAAGCTAACACAGTAGTACTACTACTCTAACAACTATCAGCACTGACTGCAGTACTACAGTACTAACTACACAAGAACACAGTAATCCTATTCCCTAACCTAACCTATACTGTAGCGAAGGCTAGCTGGCCAGCAGGCAGCAGTTTGCCTGGTCTGTGCACAGCACACACACAGACATATAGCAGCTGCAGCAGGCCTGCAGCACACACTCTGACTGTCACTCACTGAATGAAATAAAGCTAGCTGGCTGCTACTTAATTAACAATATAACAATAGTGTAGTGATAGTGAAGGGGTTAATCACTGAACAGCTTTAGGTTTATCACTGTATACAGCACTTGCTAGGTCAGCAGCACTGGAGCATGTCTCTGAGTGAGCAGTCACAAGCAAGGGTGAGATTTCTCATCATGGCAGCCCTCCTTATTATACAGGGGGGCCTGGCTAGGGTTGCAGTCTGTGATTGGGTGCCAGGGTTTAGGCTGGGAGCCCTCTGATTGGCTCAATGAGGTCAGGTGGGGCTGGCCAGGGTTCCCTTCTGTGATTGGTTGCTAGGGCTTCTGCTGGGAGCCCTCTGATAGGCTCAATGATGTCATCTCCTTAGTTACAGTATTCGGATACGGAAGTAGAAAAGGCATCAGAAACACCGGCAAATTTTCCATTCTTGTATTTGTTTTTTTTGTTAGATTCCATAGTGTCATAGTGTTTTAAAAATTTGAAACAAAACTCTTTAGTTTGAAACAAAAATCATTAGTTAGTTGTTAATGTTATTATCTAGGGTAATTTTTATTATTTTGACAAAAGGCATTTTTGAGTAATTTGATGCAAGATGAAGATGAAAATGATTGGTGAAATAATTTTTGTACCACTGTATGTAGGGAAGGAATAAAATTAATAAAGCACATTGAATTAGGAATATTTTGTTTTTAGCAATGAGGTTGATACTATGCAGCATGTGTTTGCTTGTCGCATCCATCTGTCTACAGCAGAAAAGTGATTAAACCTCATTAATGAGCTATTACAGAAACAAATACTATGCAGAGATATAGAGCTGTGTGATGCTAAGGGCTTCTACTGTAGAAATTTTAATTTCATCAATTGTCATAGAGCTATAGACACATTTGTTAATTAGTTGGATCACATTCA
Source organism: Hyperolius riggenbachi (assembly GCF_040937935.1). Classification (NCBI taxonomy): domain Eukaryota; kingdom Metazoa; phylum Chordata; class Amphibia; order Anura; family Hyperoliidae; genus Hyperolius; species Hyperolius riggenbachi. Next base: position 137,778,885 of record NC_090646.1, on the reverse strand, counting down.
TTGATTTAGTGTATGATATAAAAACACACATATCTCTTAAATATGTAAAACTCGGGAAATTAGTTTGCATAAGAAGTGGGAACCTTGTTATTTCAATAGTCTGGCAATTCATTTGAATAAATTCAAAAGATCAAATTAATAAGTTTAAGAATCACTTTGTTAATAAATAAATGAGCAAAGTGTAGATATAAAACTTTAGTTTGCATGATTAAGAAAAGTAAAAACCATTTCAGATATCTAATTGTGAGAACTATTTAAAAAGATGAACTTGCATATATTAATTGTGACCTTGGAAGGAATAATTAAATACTTCTGGAATATATAATTTGTATTTATTTAGAAAATATACTTGATTTTTTTAAAGATGTTGGAAGGTAATGTGTGCAGTCAGAGCATTAATTAGGGTTGAGTTCAAGTATGCCTCAAAGCTTTATACAGTAGATGAAAAGTATCATAGTGATGGGAGATAATAAAGGTTCAAAACAATATAAAAGCTTAAATTACAGTGACAATGAATTGAAAACTCACCCTAAGGATACCGTCTGTCCGTCTTATTGGTAATTGGCTATCACTAATGATGGCAGCATGTATCTTTGACACTGCATTATGTATGGATATTAATGTGATTAACTACATAACGACTGCGTCACGCCGATGGGCGTAACCGCGTCAGCAGCCCCAGGACTGCCTAATGCTGATTGGCATCAAGCTGAAGTTAAGCAGGGAATGCGCGTACGCATCCCGATCGTTCCCTGTTAGTTCGCTCCGCTCCGTGATCAGCCTGCTGGCCACAATCGTAGCTAGCAGACTGTTGAGGGTTAAAAGAGGAAATAATTCCCCTTTGTTTACATTTGTACAGCGCTGCTATCTCATGCAGTGCTGCACAAGGGACACTTGGCTGTCCCCCATTGTGGCTCCCAATGCATGGCCTCTCATAGGCTGATGCCTGTGAGAAGTGGGGATGAGTGCCAATCACCATCCTATGGCGATTAGGATGCACAGGGGGGAGGGAGAGAGAGGAAAGATGGAGGGAACAGCCTCCCTTTTGTCAGAAAAAAAACAAGGATCACAGCAGCGATCAGAGACCTCCGACAGAGTGTCCTATTAAGGACACTAAAAGGAGGTCAGAGCTAGTTGTGTGCTAAGTTGCAGGGCTGTGCAGCAACCTGACTAAGCTGCACAGCCCTGTATTGTGAAAAATAGCCTGGTCACTAGGGGGGTTTAAGCCCAGGGTCATCAAGTGGTTAAATCAATTATCAGTCTGTTTTATCTCTTGTATGTATATGTATATATATATATATATAGAGAGAGAGAGAGAGAGAGAGAGAGAGAGAGAGAGAGAGAGAGAGAGAGAGAGAGAGAGAGAGAGAGAGAGGTAAGAGAAGTTAAGGCCTCGCATTTTTTGATGCTATTGAGCTTCATTATCCATGATGTTAATATACGGGGATATAGCAGTTTCTCAAAAAATAAAATAAAAATATATATTGGTTTTGCTTGCGGTTTTCACTGCTAGAACTGCCTATAAATTCACAATGACTACATGAATACATTATTAAATAAACAAGCAAAATGTTAAAATAGCTAGGACATGTTACCAAAAAAAGAGGCTGTCTGGAGAAGTCTAAAGGTTCTTCCAGAAAAACTAAAGAAACACAGAGCACAGGACCCCTGTATAGTTTAGTAGTAAACTGCACCAGATGTATTTATTATATAAGTACAATGGAGAGGTACTCACAAGTGTGGGTTTCAAGACCAGGAACCACAGTATTAGGCAACTGAGGAAAAACCCGTCCTCACTCAGTCTTATGGTCTTCTGCAGGTGGGTGAGTTGCAATCTAGAAAAAGGTTGATCAAGAGCTCCAGGGGAACTAAAAACATATCCCCACAAAAAACAAACAAACAAACCAGGGGGCTGGGGAGTGACTGAGAATAGAGGAACCCCAATCAAATCTGGTTCATTCATTTCAAAATTGTCGGAGGGTAGGAGAAATGGCTTCTACTAATAAGAAACAAAAATTTTTTTTTTAATCTTCTTTATAGGAGCCGATTCTCCTACCCTCAGACAATTTTAAAATATATTAACACCATTGTATTGGGGTGCCTGATACCCTTCTCTGTGTTGCCACAACACTTTAACACATTGCATCATCAGTTTGTGGCTCCAAAGGACTGGCCTCTATAGAGCCAGCTAGCAGGCCTATATAGCTTCCATACACATTAACCACTTCAGCCTACAGCTTCGAAAATCTTATGCATCTGAGCAATGTTCACCTCCCATTCATTCGCTAATAACTTTATCGCTACTTATCAAAATTAATTGATCTATATCTCGTTTTTTCCGCCACTAATTAGGCTTTCTTTAGGTAGTACATTTTGCTAAGAGCCACTTTACTGTAAATACATTTTAACAGGAAGATTAAGATAGAAATGGAAACAAATCATTATTTCTCAGTTTTCGGTCCTTATAGTTTAAAATTAATACATGCTACAGTAATTAAAACCCATGCATTTTATGTGCCCATTTGTCCCGCTTATTACACCATTTAAATTACGTCCCTATCACAATTTATGGCGCCGATATTTTATTTAGAAATAAAGGTGCATTTTTTCAATTTGCGTCCATCACTATTTACAAACTTATAATTTTAAAAAATTTAATAAGATACTCTCTTGACATGTATATTTAAAAAGTTCAGACCCTTAGGTAACTATTTATGTAGGTTTTTTTTTAATTGTAATTTTTTTTATTTTTTTTTAATACAAAAATGTATTTGGGTAATTTTAGTTTGGGAGGTAAATAGCCAATTTTAGATGTAATATAATGTATTTTTTTATTCAATACAGGTATGTGGGTGCAGTTTACTATTTGGCCACAAGATGGCCACATTCAAAAAATTCCTGGATGCGAACGATGTCGCATCTAGGAACTAAAATGAAGAGAAGAAGTTTCCTGGGGACAGAAATACCACGCTCTCTGATGAGAAAGCGTCGGTATTTCTGCCGGGGACTTAGATCGGTGAATGGGAATTATATTCCCATTCACTGATGGGGGGGGCAGCGGGAGGCAGCAGGAGCGCGCGCCCGATCGCGCGCACCACACGGCTGCAGCACCACTGCCTATCTGGACGGATATATGCGTCCAGATATGGCGAAGTGGTTAAAAAGGTTGACCTCAAAACTTATGTCAATGCCCACAGATTCTTAAAGATTGGCACAGGTCCCATGTTTCTTTGGAGAACATTTCATCCGAGGAGCAATTTCTTCATTGCTGCTGGCACTCTCCAGTGATTTAATTAGCTTTTTTTTGTAACTGTAAACTGCAAAGACTTTTGTATACATCTATATTTATAGAAATTTTATACATAAATAAAAAAAGAATATGAAATGTTGTTAACTTCTGTTAACATTTCGAAGTGTCTTTTTTGGTGTCTTTTCTGACTTAACACATAAACATGTAAATAAAAAAAAATCATCAAGGTCTTACTAACATCTTGGGCTTGATTCTCTAAACAGTGTTAACTGTTAGCACGGGAGTGCTAAGCAGTTAACACGCGAAGTGCCGCTCTCACACTTTTGCGCGTGCAAACTCTCAAGATCGCAGACATTTGCCCGCGATAAAGCAGACTTTTGCGCATGATTGCACGATCGTCAGACTTTGCACGCCCGTGCCCGTGCTAACATTTAACGCCATTTAGAGAATCAAGCCCCTTATAATTGACAGTTACTGAATTTGTTATAGTGATGTCATAGTTTTGTTACATTGCAAAAGATTGATCAAAGATGAGTGTTGCAGAATGTGGCAGGCTGCTAAGCTTAATATATGTCTTACCTGATGCAGACACTCACAGAGCTGCTTGTGCCGTCTTCAAAAACAATGTCACTGTTTAGATGACATGGTGCAAATTTAAAACTTTAGAACTAATCATGTGACTAATCTATCAATAATCTATCAATACAATGCTTTTTTAGATCTGAAATGTGTTGCTATAGACCAATGATCTAGCAAGGTACATGAAGATGTTTATTGCTTACCTGCCTGGACACAAGTTTTAAATGGGAGACTTAGCATCTGTAAGCATACTTGGCTTTGGTGATGTCATTTAACTCTACATAAGCTTTTTATTGATTTTAAATATACATATGCACTTTGAAATGCAAATTGAAAATGTTGATTCCAGAAATGATTTTTGTAGATTGGTACTATTCTTACAGTAGTAGGATTAGTTAGCACATTTTCATCAGTTCCGTTACATAAAATGCTTCCATGCCTAGAGTGTAACACACATAAAACACAATGGACCATAATGTTCTACATTAGGTAAAATATTTTATTACAAGGGAATCAAAGTGATCATTCTACCTGAATATTATAATTCTATTAGTCTCATTGCCTTTTTTAGTCCATTAATTACTGGTTATGCTGTATTTAAATGGATTAATGTTGCAGCTCTCTGCCCTCATTTCCCCTTGTCATCTGTGTATGATTAGTGAACATCAAGCTACTTTGGAATTGTGACTCAGTTGTGAGAGCCCTTAGGCATAATGCAATTGCAGTATAACAATAAATTGGTCACTAATATAGACTTCAGTTATGGTTATACTAGGCATGATCTATTTTAATGCGCTGCTAATTTTTTTCTCATTTAAAATGGCTTCGCTGAGATTACCTGCTTGTGTCAGTATTTTAGTAAGTTAATGCCCAGTTAACATAATTCTACAAATGCTCCATAGCAAAGAATAGTACATTGTCTCTCGTTCATTTCCTTTAGCATAATTTTCTGGTTCATTATATATGTGCTTTAAGCCATTTTTACATTCTTGAATAATACATGATGATCTGAATCCAGCCTGCATGGTATGAACTGTAGTGGACTTAAGTGTATATCACGGATAAATACTAGAACGGCAAATGATATTTCAACTCCCCTTCCTGAGAATGGTATAAATATTTTAAGGATCTGCCGTAACCTAAAATAGCACAGTCAGTGTATATTTTTAAAAAGGTAATCATTTTCTGCATATGTTATAGAGCATTTGGTGGCGTGTATCTATTTTTATGTGAAAAGCTCTAGATTTTTTCCTTGTCTCTCTTTTTAATAAAGGAAACCAGTGCATGTTTTATGACATCATTGTTTGTAGTGCAAATTATCATTGAATATTTAATGTATTTGCTGGATTCCGTCATTTTTTTCTCATAATTTGCTTTGCCTGTTTTAACTTTGCATATTACTATTAGCATTCTTTATAGAGCATATTATGCAGTATAGCATAAAAAATAATAGCTGGACCATTTTTAAACTTTTAGATAAAGAAAGCACAAACAACGATCTTTGAAATAAGAGCCTAGTCCAATCAAACTTGTATTTTATTTTTAAAATTCCTTTTGACTCTTCATGCATCAAATCTCAAACTGCATTGAAACTTTAAGTTGCCAATGTCAAATAAAGTAAAGAGGGCCATACTCTTATGGATTTTCCCATTAGATTCCTTGCAGATTTGATCACTCTGAACAAATATGCCAGACATGTATTGCCCCAACATGTCAAATGGATCACATTTTTATTGCTTTGCATATAAAATTGACTGGTAATTTCCATCAGATGAGATAAAAAAAAGTCTTCTTTAATCGGGGTGAGACAGGAATGCAGGTTGATCAATGGGCCACAGCAACAAAATGCATTGAACAGGGTAATGCTGCAGTTTCCTGCTGAAATCTATTATAAAATTGATGAGCTCTGTGTGGTAGGAATCTCAGATCAGCTAATGTTTTGTCAAATTGGGGGACAAGGTATAAGTGTAAGGTTAGCTTTACTGGTGGGAATCTCAAATACTATGAAGCAACTTCTTCTGACACACCCAGTTTTTCAATTGGTGTAGAGGCAGCACATTGAATGGAAAACCTAATCTCCATATAACTAGGGGCACAACTTTACATAAACTGAACTGAGCAGCATGTACTCCGCACTGTTGTTCATACCAATGTTACAATGTTTCATCAAGACTTTACAGCTCCCTGCCTGCAGCATAAAATGTCTTATGTAAATGAATATTTAAGGGTGTTTACTAGATGTAGGGGTTTACCTAGGGTTAAGCACTAAGAAAAAAAATATGATTAGGCACCAGAAGGAGATTTAGAATTAAGCTTTAGTGGAGGAATTTAGTGTAAGACCTCAGTGGGGAAGTTAGGAACAGGCCCTAGTCAGTAGGTTAGGGTTTAGCAGTAGTGAGGAAGTTAGGGCTTGGCATTGGTGGGAAAGGTAAAATATTACACTGAGGGTTTGGTTATTAGTCATTGAAGCTATGTCAAGAGTGAGGAACAGAAATAAGGAGAAGGATTAGGATTGGACATTAGAGTCAGAATTAAGCACCAAGGACATTTAGGATTAAATATACAGGGACTTAGGGTGTTATGTATTTGTGAAGTAAAAAAATAAATATGAATACAACAGCATAAATAGTCTAAATATGTAGAAATTGTTAGCATTAAGCAAAGTATATTAATGCAGGTAAAATAATAGAATGTTAGATGAATAATAAAGTTTTTATGCAAGCAGATAGTAAGCAGGCTTATTCCAAGCACCTAATAATGGTAATGCTGCAATCCATCATCAAAAACAAACCGATGCACAAATGGCAAGCTAGAATCCTATTTAGCCCACAATCTGTTTACTCAACTGTTTTACTGTTCAACATCGGCTCTGCCTCTAACCAATTCAACTTGATGCACCATCTCCTTCAGCTGTCTGTTAGCACACCAATCACAGGCATGGGAAAAGTTTCAATCACTTTGCTATAAAGATCTTTACTTACAACCCTTAGCTGCGTGTATGCACCCGCAACTATTTATTCAGCTGCTTCTCAGCTTACATTTCCACCCACAAGTTTGCATGCAAAAGTCACGGACTTTCATGTGATGCTAACACATGTGAGCAGAGGTAGTTCTGCCCCTACTGGTTTGGTACTCCGGTGTGTAAGCATCATTAGGGTGTGGTATTTGTACAGGTGAAACGCAGATGTAGAATTTGTGTATTTGGCAAGTAAAAGTCTAATAGTTTGCTTTCCTTGAAGATAAAGATTAGATGAAGCCCAATGCAAATACTACAAAATGTCAAGATGTTAGCAGAGCAGGGACAAGGTCCTCCAGCACCCAAGGCTGAAACACCAAAGTGCGCCCCTCCATCCCTACCACCTCAGCTGTCACACACGGATTTCTATTAGACTGAGGGCCACAGGGCCCACAACCTCCCCAACACCTTAATATCTAGTTATCTGGCTTGCAGTCACTGCTATGTATCCCCTTTTCTTATTTCTTTCTGCTTCATACACAATTAGGAATGACAGCTGAATGAATTGTGCGCCCCCTCCTACACTGCGCCCTGAGGCTGGAGCCTCTCCAGCCTATGCCTCGGCCCGGCCCTGGATGTTAGGATAGAATGCACAGTGCCTTGCAGGCATGTATTTCTTTCACGGAGCTCTATTTGAAACACAGAATTTCAGAGTTGCAAACTGGAACATTTAGAGTCCACTCTATTCACCTTCATTCCTTACAACATGAACATGCTAAAAGATCCAGTTGTTAATTCCTTCAACTGCTTTATATAACATGACCACATTTTAAAAAACAGGATTCTTAAATGCAGAAACATTACATTAATAAGCTGCAGGCTTACTCACCCTTATTTTAGCCCCACAAAGTATCCTCTCCTTACTGATATTTTTATGGCTTGGGCAAATATTCAACTTGTTCAACTATGTGTGGAGGAAGTCATCTCTGTGTAGTTGCATAGTAATTAACCACAGTCCGCAGCACTGCTGGTTATCTGCTTCTTGTGGGTCGGAGGTAGGGAGGGTGTTCTAAGCAATAAACACAAAAGTAACTTGCAAATTAGCTGCTTCCGGAACTTGGTGTTTGAAATCTACACCCTGTGTGGGAGCTGTTATTCCTGCCAGGTCGTATATTTCAATCAGGCCGTTTCGCTTATGCATGTTTGACTCTTCAAAAATAAATAAATAAATGAAAGAAAAATAAGCACCACAAAATGCAATTATACTGTTTTATAAAAAATTCTCATGTTCATAAAAATATAAAACTGAGAATGGCTATATATGCTCAACACAACTGGCATTCTTTAATGGACATATTTGTGCAGGATTGAATTTCTAGTTTTTCCCAGATTATAGATTAGAAGCATCCTCACTTATGTGCTGCCTTGCAGCTAATTTTTTTTCACTTTGTTAATTAAGAAACTAAATGTGGTTGAACATACTCTTTAATGTAAATTGCTGTGTTCTATGTCTGTACTGAGTGTTTCTCTGAAGCCTTTTCTGATGCCCTTTTAAATATTTGCATCATCCATTTCCTAAAGCGGCATTTGACACTTAAAGAGCTATTAAATTTAACATGCACTTTAATGAGAAGGAAAGTGATCATGTAACATCAAATGTTAGAGAATATTTCCATAGCTTGGTGGAGTTTAACCTTTTTGATTCATGCTTCTCTGCTCCAGAAATTCCAAATCCCCAAGAATAAACTTTTGTACTGTTTGAATACAACAGATAATAACGGTGAACAATAGGCAACTACAAAAAAAAAACAAAAAAACATGAAATACAATGTACCTTTCTGCTTGAAATTGAGTTTATTATAATAATAATAATAATAATAAAACTATTGTTTTAGCAATTAACAGGAATATACCTTAACAGGAATTTAGATATTTTTAGTCCAATTTCCCTTATATAATCTAAGGCCATTTTGGTTATGGGAGGAACATTGACACACCTGTTGAACCGTCCTTAGATGTAAATAAGGATAAGACAGAAATCTGAAACTAGCTGGGCATAGAAGAGTCCCAGTAGGTTGAAAAGACACATACAGTGGGACCTCTGAAACTAGGAATTCTGCAAAAATGGACTATACTTATTAAAATGAACCAGAGACTAAGCACCCTCATGTATTTTACCATATATATCAAAGGGAACATTAGAGAAAACACCTACCCTGCTCTATGTTTAATCCTTCACTGCTCAGCCTTCTTGTTAACAGCCTTGATAAAATCCCCAACTGAGCACTCAGTCTGGCTTTGCTCAGGGATCATTATAGCTGAGTCTGTCTTCTCTGATGTCTTTTCAAGCCCAAGCCTGTCCCCTTCTGGCTCTGCTGTTCCATTTCTGTATACTTGCAGCATCACAGAGAGTTGTGATGAGATGGGAGGATGTTAGTTTCACTAACAATTTGCAATTTGTTAGGTACTTGTCCCTCCCACTGTCGAAGAAGTCTTTCCTCCATGGGAGGGGACCTAACACTAACTAAATTCTACCTATGCATATGCATAGCCTGGGCGCGCTACCAGTAAAATTGAGAATTGCGCAAAAAAAGTGGGATCAGCGCATCACCAGGCCGCCTCTGAATGGCCTCAGCTCAGAGATGCGCTGAGCCCCCCCAGAAACTGCAAACGCACCTTGAACCCAAACAGAGGCTCTGCATATACACCAAAGGAAAACTATTAAGTGGGAGCAGCTGACCAGAAATAAATCAATCAAACATAGCAAAGAAATGAACAGCGCTACTTAAAAACAGATGAGTGCTTACCTGCAAAAAAGTGCACACCCCACTCATGGGATTCAAATACACAATGAGCATACACATGACCTGTCTACCACTTGGAGGATGTTAGTTTCACTAACAATTTGCAATTTGTTAGGTACTTGTCCCTCCCACTGTCGAAGAAGTCTTGCGCAAAAAAAGTGGGATCAGCGCATCACCAGGCCGCCTCTGAATGGCCTCAGCTCAGAGATGCGCTGAGCCCCCCCAGAAACTGCAAACGCACCTTGAACCCAAACAGGTTCTTCGACAGTGGGAGGGACAAGTACCTAACAAATTGCAAATTGTTAGTGAAACTAACATCCTCCAAGTGGTAGACAGGTCATGTGTATGCTCATTGTGTATTTGAATCCCATGAGTGGGGTGTGCACTTTTTTGCAGGTAAGCACTCATCTGTTTTTAAGTAGCGCTGTTCATTTCTTTGCTATGTTTGATTGATTTATTTCTGGTCAGCTGCTCCCACTTAATAGTTTTCCTTTGGTGTATATGCAGAGCCTCTGTTTGGGTTCAAGGTGCGTTTGCAGTTTCTGGGGGGGCTCAGCGCATCTCTGAGCTGAGGCCATTCAGAGGCGGCCTGGTGATGCGCTGATCCCACTTTTTTTGCGCAATTCTCAATTTTACTGGTAGCGCGCCCAGGCTATGCATATGCATAGGTAGAATTTAGTTAGTGTTAGGTCCCCTCCCATGGAGGAAAGACTTCTTCGACAGTGGGAGGGACAAGTACCTAACAAATTGCAAATTGTTAGTGAAACTAACATCCTCCAAGTGGTAGACAGGTCATGTGTATGCTCATTGTGTATTTGAATCCCATGAGTGGGGTGTGCACTTTTTTGCAGGTAAGCACTCATCTGTTTTTAAGTAGCGCTGTTCATTTCTTTGCTATGTTTGATTGATTTATTTCTGGTCAGCTGCTCCCACTTAATAGTTTTCCTTTGGTGTATATGCAGAGCCTCTGTTTGGGTTCATGGTGCGTTTGCAGTTTCTGGGGGGGCTCAGCGCATCTCTGAGCTGAGGCCATTCAGAGGCGGCCTGGTGATGCGCTGATCCCACTTTTTTTGCGCAATTCTCAATTTTACTGGTAGCGCGCCCAGGCTATGCATATGCATAGGTAGAATTTAGTTAGTGTTAGGTCCCCTCCCATGGAGGAAAGACTTCTTCGACAGTGGGAGGGACAAGTACCTAACAAATTGCAAATTGTTAGTGAAACTAACATCCTCCAAGTGGTAGACAGGTCATGTGTATGCTCATTGTGTATTTGAATCCCATGAGTGGGGTGTGCACTTTTTTGCAGGTAAGCACTCATCTGTTTTTAAGTAGCGCTGTTCATTTCTTTGCTATGAGATGGGAGGAGCTTCTAATGTAAGGATATATTGAAAAACATTTTTTCAATCTATATTTGTTAGTCATAAGAGGTTTTTAGAAATGGTGATTTCATTTTGTGCACAGCTCACTAAATAATGTGCTTTTCTGATAAACTGTGTTTTGCATGGAGTTTTAGTAAAAAAAAAACCCCCACAAAAAACAGCACACCAGAGTGGCGAAAATACCAGGTATAGTATTTATTTTGTAAAATCTATCAGGGGATATGTTTTTTGGCCAAAGTGTTCATCTCTGGTTTCCTTTAAACAAAATTGCTGTCAGCCTTCTGCCGTAACAAGCAAAAGCTTTTCTGTTGCTATGCAAAAATTAAACTAGTTGGTGATTTTGCAGCAAAAATATCTAACAGAAAATAGGCTTTTGGCCCAATATGCAACATGCAATTTCACAGGAAAATACAATTTGCATTAATAAACCTTAACCACTTCAGAAATTACAGACCAAGAGAACAAAATCCACATTATTATTATTATTTAGTATTTATATAGCGCCGACATGATCTTACCCAGCACTGCACAGAGTATTTTGTCTTATCACTAACTGTCCCTCAGAGGGGCGCACAATCTAATCCCTACCATAGTCATATGTCTATGTATGTATCGTGTAGTGTATGTATTGTGTAGTCCACATGATTTGTACACCTCACGAAAAAACACATCATCTCCTGCAAAGTCTTAACTGAAACAGAGAAGAACCAGTAAACCCAAAACGAAACCAAGAACAATGCAGCAATTAGCTCTATTAACAGACAGAAGAGGTAATTTGAGAAAATCCTTCAATTATCAAGACTGCCTCCGCTGGAAAAATACAGACTGACTTAAAATTATAATTAATAAATGATTAACATTTGCAGTAACTAAATGTGAGAAAACGCGGAAAAGCCGCCGCGGGTACTCAGAGCAAGGCGGCTGATTCCGCGTCCAACGCGACAGGTTGCGCGCGTGGGTCTGCATCCACTGGCATGACGGAGCGCGATGAAACCGCCGCATGCTTTATGAACAAGGCGGCGGATTCCACGTCAGACATGGATGTTTGCACGCATAGGCATAATTCTGACAGTACTGCTGAACGCGGAGGAACCGCTGTATGCTTGGACAGCGGTGCGGCTGGTTCCGGATCCAACACAGCAGAAACATTACAACACATGTCTGGTGTGGCTGGGACTGATAGTCCACACAGGTTCAGGAGGACATGCGCGCGGAGAGGCAGAGCCTTTATGACAGTCATAAGGGAGTCAGCTGACCAAGCCAGTCAGCTGACAATTCCAGCAGTTTTCATTGGTCCAGCACTTAGGGGTGGCGCTGGAGAGTGCTGGGGTATATATACTGGGTGCTGGTCAGTTCTCTGGTGTCTGGCGTTGCGATCACTACGTGGTAGCACTCAGACCTTCTGTCAGTATCTGTGTTATTATCTAGACCAGTTTCCAAGGTGTTGATGACCAAAGAGCTCACACCTTAGTCTAGGAACCCTGTTATTATCTGTGTTATTATTTGAGTTATTATCTAGACCAGTTTCCAAGGTGTTGATGACCAAGGAGCTCACACCTTAGTCTAGGAATCCTGTTACCATCTGTGTTATTATCTAGACCAGTTCCGGGGTGTTGATGATCTAGGAGCTCACACCCAAGTCTAGGCATTGTTGATTTGTTATGACCTTCTGCTTTCCTGACTACTCTTCTGATCTCTGATTAGGTACTTCGCTATATCTGATACTCTGTTGCCAAGCTCTGCTAGTCTTAGGATTCCGCATCTGTCTCCTGTCTCTGTACTTTATCTGTCTGTGTGTTGACGACCTGGCCTGCCCGACCTCGAGAACTATCTCCCCAGCTAGAGATAGTTCACAGTCTGTTTGTGACATCCCTACATTGGTGTCACACACACTCTGGTCCTTCCCACTCTCAGCCTGACTCCGCCCCTTGAGGAGCCTCAGGCCTTTGGAAAGAGCCTGTTCTCTGGGCAGTACCTTTTACTGCCTTGCACCCTCTATACGGGTGCTCTCCTCAAAGTATTACTGTTGCACATAACACTCATATTACCTGGTGTCCAGAGGTTAGAGATATATCTGATTATCGGTGATACTGCAGATCATCCATAATCGGGTATATATCTGTAATCTCGGTGATACTGCAGATCACCGGTAATCAGATCCTCTCTGTGTTACACCGATCGTTACACCAACTTTAAGATTAAGGAAGAAATGTGAGTAAAGAGATAAGTTACAAATTCAGCAGGGCTTATTGGATTATTGGATTAGATGGGGGAGAGAATTAACTCTCTCTGTGCTAGTCGTAAAGGGTAGAAAATGGTTTATGATTAACAGGGGTGGAGCTGCAGTCATACTCAGTTTCTAAATTAATATTAAAGGGGTACTTCAGCCTAAATTAACATACTGTCATTAAGTTACATTAGTTATGTTAATTAAAATAGATAGGTAATATAATCTCTTACCCACCCTGTTTTAAAAGAACAGGCAAATGTTTGTGATTTCATGGGGGCAGCCATCTTTTTCGTGGGGGCAGCCATCTTTTTGGTTAAAAGGCAGTGACAGGGAGCATGAGACACAGTTCCAACTATCCTGTGTCCTGATCACCCCTCCCAGCTGCGCACACTAGGCTTCAAATCTTAAATTAAAAAAAAAATGCACCAAAACAGCAGAACGAGAACAAAAACATCAGAAATCCCATCATGCTTTGCACAGCATCAGAGGAAAAATGCCCGGACAGTTTTCTTCTGTGCAGCTAAAAATGAGGCTTGGGTAAGTAAAACAAAGTTGTGATGCTGTGAAACTGTTAGCCTCCTTGGCGGTAAACCCGAACGTAGTTCGGGGTAAGCTGCGCAGGAGGTTTTCTCAGGCCCTGCTGGGCCGATTTGCGTAATTTTTTTTGCTGGATACAGCTAGCACTTTGCTAGCTGCGCCAGCACACTGATTGCCGCCGCCCCGCGCTTGATTGCCGCTATCCGCGCCACCGTAGAGTCCCCCCCCACTAGACCCCTGCGCTGCCTGGCCTATCAGCGCCAGGCAGCGCTAAGGGGTGGATTGGGACTCCCTTAGACGTCACGACGTCCATGACATCGGCGATGTCATCCCGCCCCTTCACCATGGCGACGGGGGAAGCCCTCCAGGAAATCCCGTTCCATGAACGGGATTTCCTGATCACCTATCGCCGGAGGCGATCGAAGGGGCTGGGGGGATGCCACTGAGCAGCAGCTATCATGTAGCGAGCCCTAAGCTACATGATTTAAAAAAAAAGCAAAAAAACGGCAGCGCTGCCCCCTGGCAGTTTTAAATATACCCCAGGGAGGTTAAAGAAACACCAAGCTTTTTCAGTGCTGCTGAGCAGATTTTTAGTTTGGTGGTTCACTTTAAAGTATGATGAGGATAATATTCTGGAATATTAAAGGCCTATAGATCTTCAATTTTTAAAAAATAATTAAAATCAGACATTTGTATATTGCAAGAAATTAATTTAGTGAGAGAACATATCTTTATTATGAGAAAACAATTTGTGTGGGAGTTGTGCAGGAACAAGTATAGCAAAAGTGTATTATTGAAAACAATTGTGCAGTGTAAAGTGAAAAATTATCATAGATAATAAAAGCACAGTAAACAATTCCACACCGACACACACATCACACAATGTAAGGTAGGTAGTAATCATTACAAAGCTATGTACACATTTACAAAACCAAGTACACAGGACAAAGTTATAAACCGAGGACAAGTCAAAACAATGCAGAGTCAGGAACCAGAATAGCAATGCAGTGCAGAATCAGGATCCAAAGTCAAGGTAATATACAAGCAATCGGTAAAATACATTGGGAACAAGAATTAAGACAGAGAGCAAGCAAAGGTCAAGTACTACTGAAGCTCTGAGCATGTCTGTAGCAGGGTGGAGTCTTTAAATGGACTCTGTGCATCTGACTGCATGATTTTATAGGGAGATAAGAAGGCTACCTGCCGGTGGACAGCTGGTGGACAGCAGAAGTCTGGTGTAGTGTGGTGGACAGCTGAAGTCTTCTGTAGTGTGTAGCAAGAAATTCCACCCTCAGGTGAGATGGAAACATACATTACTCCTAACAGTAAAGTCAGACAGCCACCTGCTGGTGGACAGCAGAAGTTAAGTGTAGTTCAAGCAAGAGATGCTATCAGAAGGTGAGATGGTAACTTGCATGACTACTTGCAAAAAGGTTTTATTAAAAATGTCACTTGAAATGAAGGATTGTCTCTTTGCGCTGCTATTAAGTTAGAAAACTTTGTGTTTTGACATGAATTTGTCAATGGACACCTTGGTTTAAGGTGACTGGCTGCCAACCATCTGTAGTGTGATACAGTTTTAGGCTCACTGGCTCACTGGAGTGTGAAATTCCAATACCCTGGCTCCATAATAGAGACATAAATTGTAATCATTCCTGGAACAAAAATCCCTTCAGCTTAACTTGGGTAGGAATTACTATGCCAAATAAATGTTAGGTGGCTCTGGTCCTAATAAATTGCTCTGCATCTTCCAGAGAACGTTGCTGTCATTGTTGTCGGCTATTAATATTACTAATACTTTTGGCTTTCATTTGGCCTTCCTAATTAACTGGGTGAAAATCACATATACATCTTATATGATAATAAAGGTAGAATGACTTACCTTGGGCATCATCTTCAGCAACTTAATGAGATCAAATAACTTTGTATCATTATTGCTAGAATGCAAATCAGTTCTTAAAAAGAAATTAGTTTCCTTAATTGATTGTGTTAGGTTAAAGTCATTGGGAAAGGGAGCTATATACAATCATTTATCAGAGTTAGCTTAATATTATTATCCAAATTATAGACCGAACAGCCTTTTTCTTCTGTGGTCTTCTCAGATGAATGGATACAGACTTGCTTTTACCCAGTATCCCCTTAATATTATTGATGTATATGATATACTCCACAGAATAAAATGTAGCTCAGTCTGGACAGGAGGCGGAGGTTACTAGCCAGAGATTTCAGAGGCAGAGGTGAGGAGGAGAGGGGTGTGAAGTTTTCACAGGCTGAGGGCTGGAGATGCAAGTGCAGATCAGATTGCCTGTGTGTAATGTGACAAACAGAACATGGTCGCTCTCATTGTATCACAAGAATAACTAAGCATAAACTGTTGAAGCTGTTTGCTGTTTGCAGCTGGAGCTCAATGGCTCTTTTGCATAGATAACAACTGGAGTTTCTTAATTCTTCCTGTACCTCAAACAATATTAGACTTATGTCTCTGCTCCTAGTGTTTTATTTCTTAGCTGCACTACACATACAAATCATTATATTATAAAAAAAAATCGCTTCAGTGTCTCTTTAAAATGAACCAGCTGTTCATGTATGGATTGTATTTACTTTAGGCACCAGAAAATGTTCAAATGGGGCCTGAACAATTAACATTAGGATAACAAAATCTCTTACTTAATGCTAAAGCTGAGCACACATGTTAGATGTCTCTCAGCTAAGGTCGCCATTCAGGACTGTCTTGGCTGAGAATCTAGTATGTTTATAAGTTTCCCTAGATGTTGCCCGATCTTCAGCATCAGGTATCACCAACTGATGCCCATGGGCATTGTTCCCCTCTCCTTACTGCCAGAGGTGCTCTGTCTTGAGCTGCACCACTGCTCCTCCTCCCCCTTTCACAATAACGGGAGTTGCAAGCATATAGGCTAGTGATGTATCTGTACAGGACTTAGCCCAAAACTGTTGCTTAAAGGAGTTCTATGGAGGCTATTAAAAACAAAAAAACTGACACTTACCTGGGGCTTTTATTGGCCCCATGCAGCTGTCATGTCCCGCGCTGTCCTCCTATGATCCTCCATTCCCCGCCACCAGTCCCCATCTAATTATGCTTCTAACTAAACTGCAGCTGTGTGGCCGTGCGCATGCTCACTCCCAGGCGCGTCATCGGGAGCTTACTGCGCAGGCGCAGTACAAGAAAACTTTGTATTGTGCCAGCGCAGTAAGCTTCTGATGGCGTGCGCGGGAGCAAGCAGTATTTGTCTAGTTAGACAAATAATTAGACCGGACCGGTAGCGGAAAACGGAGAATCATAGTAGGACAGTGGAGGGACATGACAGCTGCAGGGGGCCAATAGAAGCCCCAGGTACATTTTTAGTTTTTTGTTTTTATTAGCCTCCACAGAACCCCTTTAAGGGATTCATTCCTGATCCCTGAGGTTGACATAAACTGTTCATGTGTATGCACCTTTACTGAGTGTAAAGCTATTAGTCTGATATAACTTATCTTATTTAATATAAGCACGACTTTATGGTGCCTAAAATAAACAGCATGTACACGTACAGAGTATTTATTCTCTTCATTTCAATGAATGCAGCAACTTGGTTAGTAATTAAACAGTTTGATAGATTAAAAAAAAAAAATATCCAGTTGAAATGGCTGTCCAATACCCGAGCACATCCGAGGGACAGTCATTTTCAGTGAACAGTGAGGAGACAGGAGAACTGGAATTCTCTTAGATATAAGATGTCTTCCATAAATGAGAAATTTCACAGACAATGGTAGAATTGCATTAAAAAATAGCTTGGATGGAGTGAACTGCCTGTAATTATTTTACAATAGCGCAAAATAACCTAAACTGACACTAGATTCAACAGAACCAAAAAACACATACAAGCAAAGGTTTTTGAAAAGCATAATCGGTGACAAATGTAAACAGAAGGCATAATCTAAGAATACTGCACTGTCCTTTTAATGGAACTATTGGTGTAATATTGCACAAGAGAGGTAAACTTTTAGAAGTACCTAGAAGGCTAAGATTCATAAATGCATTAGATCTCTTTTGCAGATGGAGAGTGACTTCCAGCAAGTATACATTTTATTTGTACACACAGGAAAGATTATAATCATACTGAGTGTTAGCCCTATATCCCATGTGTTAACTAATTGCCTCTCTAAAGTGCCATTAGTGTATTCAAATGTAAATCATGGTTTCTGCTGTGTTGTCATTTTTGTTCCATACGTGCATGCAATAAATGGATAAAGTGGGAAACACTTGGCATGAAGTAGATGGATCTAGATGCAGAACACAAATGAAGTATAACCCACAAATTATCTATCATCATGCAGCATTGTACGAAGTACATTATATTTCAAAGTAAAAACATAAATAGGTTGTTTTTAGTAATGAAAAAGTGTCCTCTTCTACCATGCCTTTTTGCAATAGATATGAGCCATATCAGTATCTGAGCATGGTGGGGCATTTCAAAATGATTTTGCATGTCAACTCACTGCCCATACAATTCTATGGCCCTGTTCACAGAACTGCACTGTAATGAATTGCTTTATTCTAGCTCACTGCATGCAGGCTTTGTATTAAAGTTGATGTCCAGTCTCTATTGCAGTTCAAACTCATTATAATGCGTGCGTTATGCAACTGACCACTGTGAATCCAGCCTGCTCTAGCTTTTCTGTATTATTATAATATCTGTGCTAATAGGAAGGATTAATGTTGTTTTCTGCTTGAACTGTCTGATGTAGTTGTAGTCTGATGTCTGATGCTTGAACTGTCTGATGTAGTTTTAAAGTTATGCAAGCTATTGGGCTTGATTCACTAAGCCGTGATAAGACAATTATCACGTTATCAAAGTTATCACACGCTAACAAAGTTATCACACGCTATCAAAATTAACACACCTTCTCATAGTAGCATAGCGAGCGCTATATATATTTTGTGTGCAAACGTGAATTTTTTGCAAAACTTTGCGTTTATGCACGAAAATCCACGTAAAGGGCTTGATTCTCTAAACTGTGATAACTCATATCACAGGCTTTTTTCGCGAATTTTCACGATCGTGCAAAAACACGCTTAAAAAAACGGACGTGATATGAGTATCACAGTTTAGTGAATCAAGCCCGAAAAACGTTACATGCGTTTTAGCGCGTGCAAAACACTAATGCGCCATGATATCAGTTATCACAGTTTATTGAATCAAGCTTAAGGTGTGTTAACTTTGATAGCGTGTGATAACTTTGTGATAACTGATAGCATGTGATAACTTGTTATAGTGTGTAATAACTTTGTGATAACTTTAATAGCGTGTGATAACTTTGTGAAAACTTTGATAGCGTGTGATAACTTTGATAGCGTGTGATAACTTTGTGATAACTTTGATAGCGTGTGATAACTTTGATAGCGTGTGATAACTTTGATAGTGTGTGATAACTTTGTGATAACTTGATAGCATGTGATAACTTTGAGAGCGTGTGATAACTTTGAGAGCGTGTGATAACTTTGAGAGCGTGTGATAACTTTGAGAGCGTGTGATAACTTTGAGAGCGTGTGATAACTTTGTGATAACTTTGATAGCGTGTGATAACTTTGTGATAATTTTGATAGCGTGTGATAACTTTGATAGCGTGTGATAACTTTCATAGTGTGTGATAACTTTGTGATAACTTGATAGCATGTGATAACTTCGAGAGCGTGTGATAACTTTGAGAGCGTGTGATAACTTTGATAGCGTGTGATAACTTTGTGATAATTTTGATAGCGTGTGATATTTGTCTTATCACGGTTTAGTAAATCAAGCCCTTTGAGTGAGCAACTTATGCAAGACAACACAAGAGATGACAGACAATTAAAAGAACCTTTATCTTCTCTTAACATACATGCATGCAACATGTCCACTTTTACATTTTGTCCACATTTTTTTTAAGTCTTAATAATTGTGCATCTGTGAATGCATTCTTCTCTTTGGTGCATTTTGGAAAGAGTCACAGAGATTGAGATTCATTTTCTAGACGTAAGCTACCTGTGCAACAGTTTCTTTGGTGGTTTGAGCTTTCACTATATCCGCATTTGCCTTTTCAAAGAGTTTCATGCTTTTACACATCTATGCTGATTTTCAGATGCAAATCAATTGCTAGTTGTACAGTGATTGGATTTTTTTTATGACTTTACTTTTATGTGTGAATGCTGGTCATTGACATGGCTTGTCTAATTCTGAAAAAAGGATTGGCAATGTAAATGAGGAGACAGGCACGGAAATAAGAAGTATTTGTAGATGCCTTTTATTTCTTTGAAGTGCGTCCAACAGGCAGCAATAAGGAGACTTATGAAGCAGATTGCATCAACACCTATATAAAGGGGCATATCTTCAGAGGTAGACAAACCTTTATTTAATCACCTCAATGACAACAAAGTTGCTGAATTGCTAGCAAGATGCTGAGATAGAATCCTGTACCTCCTAGTATTCAACAAGCAAACACAAACAAAACAACTTGCTGCATGAGGCCAACTGAACTTAAGAAAGCAAACAAAAATATAGTACCTTGAGGATTCTAAGAAACCAAAAACCTGGCCCAGTACAGGAGGGCAAACCCTGCAGACCAGAACTCTGCTGTTTTATTACATCTTAAGGAAAGATACAATTTTTTATGTGGGTAATGTGTACATTTTTGAACAGAGTTCAGAACAGAGTTACTTGTTTGCAAGAGGCTTGAAAGAGAACATATATGTCAAACTGAAACAACCATCCCTCAACAGGCTAGCAACCCTGCAACACTATGGACCATATGCAATTACCTTTTTTCTCCTGAGTTATCTCCTAGGAGATAATTTTGATCTTCTCTTTAACCTGTTAGCAGCCACATAAATTAACATTTTCTGTGGCTGCATGACCACATTTTTTCTGCCATTGTGTGACTTCCCCAGCCTAGCAGGCTATGCGGGCTATACAGAACAGTGCAGGGTGCTCTTATAGTCAACTGTTCTGGGCACTGGAATGGCTTCCTCACTTTATCCACCCACAGGGCTGTAACCTCAGCATCCTCTTCCAACCACATTATTACATGAGATCAGGGCTCAATGTCAGTGGTGCAGCTCCACCTAGTGGTGGAAGACTGGGTGGCGATGAACCGCTCACATTACCTTCTGAGCCCCGATCACATGTAATAATGTGATTGGAAGTCAGAAGAGGATGCCGAGAGTGCATAACCACGGGTGGATGAAGAGGAGAAGCTGGTCCAGCATCCGGAACAGGTAAGTATAAAAACACTCCCTGCTCCACTCTGCATGACCTCATAATGCAGAATGAGTTCTGCTGGCTGAGGTTAAAATAAGTGTGCATCTTCAATTGAAATATTTTGTTTGAAGGTGCCAACAGGTTAAAATAACTTTTCAGCATTTTACAATTGAAAAAGTACCCACAAGTTGTTGAAAAGTACTATTAAAATTATTTTGAGTATTTCTTGCTTGCTGGTGTTTTAAATGTTGATTTATGACAGTGTTTGAAAATATCACCTAGGAGAAAACTCCGGAGAAAAAGTGAATTGCATATGGGCCCCTTTGTCATCAATAGGTTTTTAACATTTTTACCTATATGTACAAAAAGCTTTACACAACTTAAGCTAGGTAACTTGATCAGCTGACACCTGCATAATGAGGTTTAATTAGACTCTACATACCTAGATAGTTAACAATCTATAGTTAAAAGTATCGATTTATGTCATTACATTTAAACTAAAGAAGTATATACTAGTGATAAATCATTCTTTAGAACACAAAATCTAGTTCAAACTAACTTGTTTCTCTTTTGTATACAGTGTAGTTGTTTTGCAACCTCCAGCAACTTGTTCAACTGTACACTATACATTGAAGGAATGGAGGGAAAGCAGGAATGTTGTTTTTGTTACTATGTAGGCACCCAGCTTTGAGGTCCTAACCTTTATGAGAACTATGGATATAATTTCTTGTTTTTTAAAGTATTATCGACCTGTACAACAAGTACTTCTGAAACGGAAGATGTTCTCTGTATACTTGTTTTATAGATCCACTGAAATATTGGTTTATCATTAAAATAACAACAACTAAGTGGTTTGGGATCTGACCTCTGAGTTTAGCTTAAAAAAATATTATTTTCTATAGATACTCATTTATACAAGGACTGTAATATATTTAGTTTGATGGAAACTAAAAAAAAGCCATATGATTGATGATAATATAAAGGAAAGGTGCAATTTACTATACACGTGCAATGGCAGAAATTCCTGTTACCATTTTTGCCAAGTACGTAATAATTTATACTTAGAGATTTCAAACATTTTATCAGATTTCTCTGCATTTGTTAAATGACATCCCATCTTGTATTTCATAAAGCACCAATAAGACCTCAGTTGCTGAAAATAATATACTTGTAGTTTTGTGGACAGTTGGATGAGTTGGGTGATGTAAGGAAAAGCTTTCAGTACCTGAAGATAAGGTCTCTGTTAAGTGCAGGTTTCACTAGGCATATACAGTGGTTGCAAAAGTATTCAGCCCCCTTGAAGTTTTCCACATTTTGTCATATTACTGCCACAAACATAAATTAATTTTATTGGAATTCCATGTGAAAGACCAATACAAAGTGGTGTACACATAAGAAGTGGAACAAAAATCATACATTATTCCACACATTTTTACAAATAAGTAACTGCAAAGTGGGGTGTGCATAATTATTCAGCCTCCTTTGGTCTGAAGGCAGTCAGTTGTCCATAGACATTGCCTGAAGAGTGCTAATGACTAAATAGAGTGCACCTGTGTGTAATCTAATGTCAGTACAAATACAGCTGCTCTGTGATGGCCTCAGAGGTTGTCTAAGAGAATATTGGGAGCAACAACACCATGAAGTCCAAAGAACACACCAGACAGGTCAGGGATAAAGTTATTGAGAAATTTAAAGCAGGCTTAGGCTACAAAAAGATTTACAAAGCCTTGAAGATCCCACGGAGCACTGTTCAAGCGATCATTCAGAAATGGAAGGAATATGGCACAACTGTAAACCTACCAAGACCAGGCCGTCCACCTAAACTCACAGGCCGAACAAGGAGAGCGCTGATCAGAAATGCAGTCAAGAGGCCCATGGTGACTCTAGACGAGCTGAAGAGATCTACAGCTCAGGTGGGGGAATCTGTCCATAGGACATCTATTACTCGTCTACTACACAAAAGTTGGCCTTTATGGAAGAGTGGCAAGAAGAAAGCCATTGTTAACAGAAAAGCATAAGAAGTCCCGTTTGCAGTTTGCCGCTCGCTATGTGGGGGACACAGCAAACATGTGGAAGAAGGTGCTCTGGTCAGATGAGACCACAATGGAACTTTTTGGCCAAAATACAAAACGCTATGTGTGGCGGAAAACTAACACTGCACATCAATCTGAACACACCATCCCCACTGTCAAATATGGTGGTGGCAGCATCATGCTCTGGGGGTGCTTCTCTTCAGCAGGGACAGAGAAGCTGATCAGAGTTGATGGGAAGATGAATGGAGCCAAAGACAGGGAAATCTTGGAAGAAAACCTCTTGGAGTCTGCAAAAGACTTGAGACTGGGGCAGAGGTTCACCTTCCAGCAGGACAACGACCCTAAACATAAAGCCAGGGCAACAATGGAATGGTTTAAAACAAAACATATCCATGTGTTAGAATGGCCCAGTCAAAGTCCACATCTAAATCCAATCGAGAATCTGTGGCGTGTTCTGAAAACTGCTGTTCACAAACGCTGTCCATCTAATCTGACTGAGCTGGAGCTGTTTTGCAAAGAAGAATGAGCAAGGATTTCATTCTCTAGATGTGCAAAGCTGGTAGAGACATACCCTAAAAGACTGGCAGCTGTAATTGCAGCAAAAGATGGTTCTACAAAGTATTGACTCAGGGGTCTGAATAATTACGCACACCTCACTTTGCAGTTATGTTTTTTTTTTAAATGTTTGGAATTATGTATGATTTTCATTCCACTTCTCATGTGTACACCACTTTGTATTAGTCTTTCATGTGGAATTCCAATAAATTTGATTCATGTTTGTGGCAGTAATATGACAACATGTGGAAAACTTTAAGGGGGCCAAATACTTTTGCAAACCACAGTAGGAAATAATTTGTAGAATGGTTAAGGTGGTAAACAACATCTTGTGATACCTTCACTTTGGCTCAGCCCTAGGTGTCACCTATGCAAAATTGTATTATGTTGTGTGTGGAACATAGTGGATGGCAAACTTACCTTGCTAAGTTCCAGATTCAAATCCTAGCCAGGATGCTATTCACATGTGTTTTTTATGTTTTCCCAATGTTTGCATGGTTTACCTTTTCCAATCTGGTCTTTTACCATATTAAAGGAACACTATCAATTAACATATTTTTTAATTGAGATAGGAAATGTTTGGGAAGTGCTGCTAAGTATGGGTGTATACATTTGAATGTGTAATAGATTGCGGAAAAGCCGCCGCGCGGACTGGCAGCAAGGCGGCTGGTTCCACATTCAGCTCAGCAGGTTACACGCGGCGGCGTGCGTCTGATGTGGCTGGGCCTTCTAGTGCACACAGATTGAGGAATACGCGCGCGCGTGCTGAGAGGCGGAACCTTTATGACATACGAAGAGGGATCAGCTGACCAGGTTGGTCAGCTGATCTCAGAGCGGGCGGCTATTGGTTGATCAGCGATGGGTGGCACCGGGGAGCGCCGCTCTATATATAGTTATTGCTGGTCAGTCTCAAGTTGTCTGCCGTTGCGAACACTTACGTGAAAGCACTTAGACCATAGTCAGATCTCACAGTGTGTTAGAACCAGGTGCCCCTGGGGATTCACACTGAGCCAGATTACTATTGTGTTATACTTCAGACTAGTTCCAGGGTGTTGAGACCACGGACCTCACACCCAAGACTAGGGAAACTGTGTTACTATTGTGTTATACTTCAGACTAGTTCCAGTGTGTTGAGACCACGGACCTCACACCCAAGACTAGGCCTTTTTGATATCTGTTATGACCTATTGCTTTCCTGACTCTCCTTCTGCTTTCTGGTTCGGTACCTACGCATATCTGATTACCTGTTGCCAACCCTGCCTGTCCCTGGTTACCGAATCAGCCTTCTGTCTCTGTACCTTATCTGCTCATGTGTTGCCGACCTAGCCTGCCCAACTTTGCGAGCTATCACTCTCTATTGAGGAATTAGTTCTCAGTGCTGCTTGTGATGCCCACCTTCTAGGTGTCACTTAGCCACAGGGCCTTCCTGCTATTCAGCCTGGGGCTCCACCCGTTTGGAAGTTTCAGGCTGCTGGAAGGTCTTCACACTTCCCAGAGGGAGGTATTTCTCATACGGCCAAGGACCACCTGCTCCTCAGGTGGTCCTACTCAAAGTCATTACTGTTGCACCAAACACTCACACTATATAGGTGTCCAGAGGTTAGTCATACCCGGATTATTGGTGATTCTGCAGATCATCCATAATCGGGTATATATCTGTATTGCTGGTGATACTGCAGATCACCAATAATCAGATTCTCTCTGGGTGTAGACACCGATCGTTACAGAATGCTTATATCTTTGTTTACTGTTATGAAATTTCTTTCACACTTTTCTGATGGCAGTCTGCTCTAATCTGATGGCAGATTGTGTGATGAGGGGAGGGGGAATTCCCTCACAGTGCATCTGTTAATCCTGTGTGGGTGAGCGAGAGAAATCTCTGCCTGTCTCAGACTGAACTCTCTGCAGAGAGCAGAGGAAATCTATCTTATGTGCAACATAAACATTTGTAATTGTGTATGTGAAACCTGACAGGTTTTTAATATAACTCTGCTTCAGTATTACACTGTTCTTAGCATGTCAGACTGCAGAGATTCATACCTCTGCAAATTAGACATTCCAAGTGTAGCTAAAATCTACACACAATGAATTAATGCTTTTGCCTCTGATATTTAACATGAAAAGTAGGAAAATGTTTACACAGCTACGTCGACATTATTTGTACATTGTTATTTTAGAACACTTGGCTTGATAGTATTCATTTAATATTACTACAGGTAAAACTCGAAAAATTAGAATATCGTGCAAAAGTCAATTTATTTCAGAAATCCAACTTAAAAGGTAAAACTAATATGTGAAATGGACTCATTACATGCAAAGTGAGATATTTCAAGCCTTTATAGTTTTTATTATTATGGCTGGCAGCTTAAGAAAACCCCAAAATCAAAATCTTAGACTATTAGAATCTTGTGTAAATGTTCACTATTCTAAGCTCAAAGTGTCAGACTCTAATCAGCTAATTATCCAAAACAACTGCACAGGCTATTTCATTTATTAGCTTCACCTTTTAAGTTGAATTACTAAAATAAATGTTTTTTTTGTTTTTGCATGATATTCAAATTTTTTCGAGTTTCACCTGTATATTTCTAATTTATATATCACCATTATCTTCTGTGGCATTGCAAAAAAAACAAAATACACATTTGGTGCATTATACAAAGTTGATAGACAACATAAATGTTGCAGTGATCAATACAATGGGACATACAGCTATGTACAAAAGTACACAAAACCTAATGTGTGCAAACAACATGAAGTGGGTTATAGTATTTGTATAACTCTACATAAGTTGCGTAAACCCAGTACACCTAACGTGCACTGTCTCCGCATGTTACATTTGCAGTCCTTTTGTGCATGTACCCCAATTTGTTGAACATAACATAGGATTACAGGAAACACAACAAAGTGATAGACACCTGCCCTTGCAAGCCAGCAATCGAAAACCTACTAATATGTTAACTCGCTTCGTCTAAATGTGACATTAGATTATGCCTATGGTAGAGTGTGAGTTCCTCTAAAGGCCAGTTGATGGCATGGCTATTTGCTTTGTAAAGTGCAGTAGTAGATGTCCTTTTACAAATAATAATAATTATGATTCTCCCCTCCTCCAATATGATCACTACCACACAATCATCTACAGTATATAACAGCTGTGTAGAGTTGATAAAACAAAACATACAAATCTAAAGTGGAGCTTAAATGTAACAAATGTACGCATTTGTGAACAGATGACATGCATCTTATGGTCCAAATAATACAATTTGGACCATCGCCTGTCATCCCCCCAAGTATGGTACATATTGTTACTGCAGCGGACCGCTTCTATCCTCCTTTGTCCCCCACTGTCCTCCTGTATCCTCCTCTGTCTCCCTGCCTTGGAGCTGTGCTGTATCACTGAGTGCAGTTTCGGCACATTATAGTTAAGAGCTAACTTGAACTACTGTTCTTTTACTGGTGCTGATTGTCTTGCGCACGGGATCAGGGTTCTGTGTAGCAGTGACATATAAGGCGACAGTGGGCATCATCCCTTCATTGTTTAAGACATGATGCCCACTGACACCTGATAGGTCACAACTACTCAGCGATTAGCAAACCCATAAACACCAATACATGGACAGTAGTTACCATAGTTCTTCCCCATAGCATGCTGAAGCTGCACTCAGGGACACAGCACAGCTCCATGAGAAAGGAGGATGTGGAGGAACAGAGGTGGGCCCAGAGGGACAGAGTAGAACACAGGGGGCAGAGGAGGACACAGGTACAACAGGGGACACAAGGGAATCTGTGGATGACACAGGGACAGAGGAGGACACGGGGGACAGAGAGGGACACAAGAGGATACAAAAAGTACAAGGGAACACGGGGCACACAAAAGGTACAAGGGGATACTTGAGATACTAGGGGGACATGAGGTACAAGGGGGGCATAGTAATTGGGGGGAGAAGATCCACTAGATGCCCCATGCACCATGCACCAGGTATAGTATATTTTTTTCTCCTGGTTTGTGTCCTCCAAATTTAGGTCTGTCTTATGGTCAGGAGCATCTTATAATCTCAAAAATACACGGTATATCCTTCAAACTACCGTAAAATTCATGTTATCTCTTTTTTTCACTTTGCCACATCGAAGGATTCTAATTATGAGTTTGGTACATGTTTTATATTGACTCACCCTCCGCTCTGCCAATTAGATGAATTTGATCATTTCCAGGATCCACTTAAAACATTTGTTGCACGGGCCTTCCCATGCAGACCATACTCCATATATGGAACTCACTTCCACAATCAGTGTGAGAGGTTCCTTCTCTGGACAGCTTGAGAAAAGGCAACAAACCCACTTCAGGGTCAGCACTTTGAGTCACCAGATAGGATAGCGCTATAAAAATATTATTATTACCTCATTACAATTGTTAAGTAGAACTACGATGTTCTTTTACAAAAGTACCTGGATTTTTAGTTGTGCCTTGTTACAGTTGCTTTGTAAACATCCTGCAGTAACATTAATTGTGGTGTCAAAACATTGGCTGGAATGTACAGCTCTTACTCCATTAAGTATTGATCTATTCATCTCCCACCTTTTATATATTGTTATTTAGTTTAGGCTTTACTTTGCCCTTCAAGATAGTTAGTTTGCAATGTAAGCATGCACAGTAATATCTTGCAGTGAATTAGTTTTGAATGGCTGTCATCAAAAGCCTTATGTTTTATATTGTTGTGCTGCTTCATAGTGGCTCCTGACAATTTTGTAAAATGAAGAGTATTATTCCATTCCAAGTAGTTTGTCCTTCAGATGAGTGGAACATTTTCAGTGTTATTATCCCATTATGATAAATTGAGAAGGCACACAAGGTCAACAAGAAACCTCATTTTACTTTTTTTTTAAAGAACTTAACTCTAAAATCTCTTAATTTTCAGCACAACCAGTTCATGCAATATGACTTTATTACCCTACATACTGAAGCGTTTGTGTATTAATGCTATTCTTAACCTGAACAGTAATATGGTAATACATGACTGCAAATGCTAGAGGATATAAATCTTCAAAGAGAAAGATAGAAAAAAAAACCTTTAGTTGGACACCCTTTTCTGTTTGACTAAGAAGCAACATATAAACAATGATCACATGCAGCCTGTCAGTCTGTAGGAGAAACTAGAGGGGTATTTGACAATCGTCACATCCTTGCTTTCTTCAAACCCTAGAAGAAATGCATTCAGACATAAACTTGAATATTGTTTAGTATGTATATAGTGCCGATATCTTCCAAAGCGATGTACAGAGTATATTGTCTTGTCGCTTAAAGGAATCATCAGGGGAAAAAAATAGAAATCCAATTTACTCACCTGGGTCTTTCTCCAGCCCCTCGCAGCTGTCTGTCCCACGCTGACAGCTCCATTCGCAGATGCCAGCCCGGGGTCCCTGTACGGTGCAGAGGCCGACCTCGCCCGCGCAGTACGCCACGGACAAGGTGAACTTGATTGACAGCGGAGATTCACACAGGCGCAGTAAGGACGACCTCGAGGTTGTCTGCACCGTGCGGGGACCCCGAGCCGGCAGCTGCAAACAGAGCTGTCAGCGTGGGACACACAGTTGTGAGGGGCTGGAGAAAGCCCCAGGTAAGTAAATTGGATTTCCATTATTTTGCCTGATGTTTCCTTTAACTGTCCCTTAGAGAGACTCACAATCTAATCCCTACCATAGTCATTTCATAGCGTCTTCTGACAAAAGTCACTTTTGCACATTTTACCTGCATGGCAAACTCCTTTTCAAAGTTGATTCAATGTCTTCCAGGTTTTGGGGCAATGCAGTATACCCCTTTATCAAGGCAATATCATTGTCAGGATCAATCTTGTAGCATGTTCTGTCGCTTGCAGTGGAGCTGCAACTGGGCATTTCTGACTTGTCTGCTTGCATTCGGTTGTGCATTTGCAGTGAGTCTTATTGTCATTTGCAATCACCCTTCAGTTCAGAGCAGTTCAGGATGTGGTCAGGATTCCTCCTATTTTTTGCTGCAGTTGAACTTTAGCCAGATAGCCCTGGATTTCCTACATGCATGTTGTTGCATTGTACTGCATGTATTTGTTATAGCAAATGGTAATCTAGCCAGCTCAGGATTGAATGATTGCCATTCAGCTGTGTGGGAATTTGCATACCTGCATCCATTGGCTGGTGTCGGCATAAAAGCCTGCCTCCCATTTCAGACCCCATCCGACATAGCGTTCAGCTCTCTGAGTTGGCTGTGAAAGTTGTTATTGTAAAAATGCATAATGCCTTGCTCTGTATTTTCATGCTGACCTGCGGGGGTCCGTGAAGTCCTTCTGATCCTGATGGTTTGGATTCTGCCAGCACCACGTTGGTGACTGGTAGTATTCCTTCTAGCCTTGTTCTTGAGGACGAACTATAGCAGCGGTTGCCATTAGTTTCATTCCTACCTGTTAGTCTTGTCTATCTCAGTGTGAATGTTGCCGTCGCTGAAACAGCGACTAGATTGGCTGAGCATTCCGTCTGTCTGTCTTTTGTCTGTCTTGTTAATTATCATTACTTGTGCTTTGAATTATTTGAGAGCTACATTTCATATATTGCACATCAGCACGATATATATGTACTCTAGTCAGTCAGTATTGTATTATTGTAATATTGTATATTGTATTGTGTACCGACCTTTGCCTGCCTCTCGACTACGAATCTGCATAATCCTTCCAATACGACTGACATCTAAATTAACGTGTATGACTCAAGCCTGTTACCGACTACGTCTGTTGTGTATTGTATCCCATAGGATCTAGCCTGATAGACGGCCTAGAGCTGCAGTTGCTCTGGCCAATCTTGCTCCCTTGTTCATTACTCCTGTGTCCATCTGAGGAGGAGCCTCTTCCTTTACCCAGCTACATAGACTGGAGCACACACTCTGCCTCCCCAGCATTACAATCATCAGTGTTATGACACTGATGATATTGCCTTGATAAAGGCGTATACTGTATTGCCCCCAAACAATTGTTGGTAGATGTCGGTGGTTATGGAACTAACAGGGCTTGTAATCAAGTAGTGAGTGCTGGCCGCTTTTTCCTTTCAGAGACCCACACTTGTTGCAACAATAACAACTCACACAGTTTTTAACACTAATGAACCCCCATATCCCAGGTCCTTCTTAAAAATAGTTTGAATGTTTTTTTTTCCCACAAATTAATATATCCAAGTAGAAAGTTCAAATATGATCATAGCTTGTAAAAAAAAGCTGATATTTATTTTTTCTTCAGGAGCAAAGAAATGACTGGCTACAAGGTCAAGGGCCCATATGCAATTCACTTTTTCTCCTGAGTTCTCTAATAGGTGATATTTTCCTAACTTGTAATAAAATGTCTTTTAAACCACCAACAAGCAAGAAAATACTAAAAATCATTTACAACTATTTTTGGCATTTTTTTTTAATTGCAAAGTGCTGAAAACTTATTTTAAATACAAGATGAAAAATTATCTACTAGGAGAAAACTCAGGTGAAAAAAGTAATTGCATATGGGCCCAGGGGTGGGGGTTTGATCTGCAGGGGGGCCTATGATAATTTTGTTGTAGCTCACAAATTTGTGGCAGAGCTGCTGTTGTTTGCAGTGGAGAACTGGCAAGATATTGTATTGATAAAAGCACTAGCTATGAACTTGTATTGTTTGATTTTGATGTTTTATAATACTTTAATGCTGCCCTCCTTTAAGGCTGGATTCACAATAATTATAGTTTATAATGTGTATGAAATGAAGTGGAGATGGGACATGTTAAATAAGCCAACTGCAACTCTTTTAATCGTGAGTGCATCTCTTGTATAAGTGACAATAATGACAGTAGTTGTGTTGCCTGTTGAAAGTCCTCAGAGGCTAGTTTATCTTTTACTGACAAAAGTTTAAAAAAGAAGAATATTTTTTAAACCATGGGGCGCAGAAAACCTTCTGTTTTTACAAGGCATCTTGCAAGTAGAGCATTGTGCATACCAGAAATGTACATAGTTTTCCCGTATAAGACATCATTCCATTAAATTTTAACCTATTATAGAAGGAAGGAGTGTCAAATTAAATGAATGTGATTAATTATTCTGGTCAGTTTGGTAGCTGTATTTTACACGCAGAAATTGCACTTTGAAATACTTCCTTAGCCTTGCCAAATGTTCATTGTCTGCCATTGGTCCCACTGATCTTTTTACTATTGATCCAGGCAACACCAACATTACAATAAATACAGTATTTGTTGATAACCTGTAAGTAACTAATATATTTTTTGAAATACTCTATTATGGTACTATATAAACCTCTTAGTTACTTTAATAAAAGACTGTAATGCAAATGCATTGCACTAACAAAATATTTTTTTTGTATTTATTTTACAGGTTATTAAGCATCATTTGTATTACTGAGTGAAGCTAATATCCGTACACAGGTAATTCTGGGGATGAACCTATACATCAATGGTGGTATGTGTCTTTCTTTTTACATATTATATAATTATTACTTTTTTATTATTTTAACATTTCCCCCCCAAAAAATCTGTAATGCTATGAAAATGCCTTTTCTATTTTTCACGTTCCCTTTTTAATTTTCTGGACTTATGGTGGTCTGAATCACCTGATAATAACTGTAAATACAAGAACTACATTTAGTAGTGGGAAGCCTCTGGATGGTCCAGAGGTGTCCCTGATGCACCTCACCCCCAGGCTCCTCTTCTTCGTGGCCAGATCTCCATCATAAGTCTTGTTTAAAGGGATTCCAAACACCTCTCATGGGCATGCCTTTAAGACTCCGACCAGTACTGCAAAGTACTTAAAGATGCATACCTTTCTGTAGCTTGTGCTCTCCTCTTTCATTTGATACCTGAATCATTTTCGTTCGATTTCAATTTAAAAATCGTGGCTGTCATCTTGCTATGTTATAACTTCCGGGTCACCCCTGTCTTCTCTGTTAGAGAAGTGCATCACTAAATGAAGCAGGAAGAGTAAGTGACACGCATGACCATTGCAAGAGGCTCCTCCAGAGGGGTCATAGCACGACTTTTTTGGAAGTCATCTGGCTTAAAGGCATGCCCATGAGAGGTGCTCGGAGTCCCTTCAAATTGAACCTTCCTATAATCGAGGGGGAAAACAACTCCTCAGGTCTATATAAGACGAGGGTTTGTTCAAACCTTATTTCAGCATGCATACCTTAATTTTATGCCCATACACAAGCATGCCACAGGGGTTTCTGAGCAAACATTTAAGGTAAGAAAAGGAGTAAGCAACTGTTCCCGCTCTGTGTACCCTGTTGTTCATGCACAAAGATGATCATTTGTACTCCAAGGTACTTTTGATATGTATGCATGCAAAGTGGTGCAATTACAGCTTAGTGTTGTTGAATTTAATAACTTGCTGCATATTGAAAAGAAAAGGTAACCTTTCATAATGTTACATTACAAACGATATGCAGAACTGATACATGTTTACAGTTTAGCAACTGCTTAGTGAAAGTGGTACTTCATCTTGAGCTGACTTTATTATGTAAATATACCGATTCCATTATTATGCAATCATGTCTAAGACATTTTTTGAAAATCGGAGCTAATGTAAATTTAGAATCTGAAAAAATAAATTTCAAAGAAGAAACAAATTACAGAAGCCAATATGATGTCTATGCCACAGTTATATGATGCCTAATTATTTGTAAATCAAACACTATATTTCTTCTCCTGTTGTGCTACATTGAGCTAGTCTCCAACTTTATTTGAAATCGATATCGTTATTCTGAAAACTCTGAGGTATTAAATGCCCCATTGCTAACTTGACTGGGAGAGGGCAAACTTTCTTTATGATCTACTGTCCACTGCCCTGATCTGCCTTGATCTGCCTCTGATCTTTCATATCACACTTTGATATTTCACTGCTTATATTGACTTATTTTCAGAAAGTTATTAAATTGTTGCCAAAACGACCTTCCCACTTCGCAATGTGACAAAATGCATCACAAGTTTTAAAGGGAACCTGAGGTAAGTGTGATGTGGAGGCTGACATTTATTTCCTTTCAAGCAATACCAGTTGCATGGCAGTCCTGCTGATCCTCTGCCTCTAATACTTTTAGCCACAGACCCTGAACAAGCATGCAGCAGATCAGGTGTTTCTGACAATATTGTCAGAACTGATAAGGTTAGCTGCATGCTTGTTTCTGGTGTATTTCAGCCACTACTGCAGCCAAATAGATCAGGGGGCTGCCCGGGATTGTTTAAAGGGAAATAAATATGGCAGCCCCTATATCACTCTTAACTCGGGTTTATTTTAACCCCACAATTGAAGACTGCTACAGGAATAGTTTTAGCGCATTACACTGATTACACTGATTAACTGCAAAGCATGGAGGTAGGTTTAATGTGTCATAGGGAGCTAAAACCCTGCCCACAGATGAAAAACATCAAAGCTGATGTACAAGTTGCATAAGTTTGTGTAGAAACTGTTTTCAACAAGAAAAAAAGATTACCCAGCAAGCTTATAGTGAGCCAGAACTCCTAGGAGTGTGTGGGGTCCTGAAAGAGATAAAATAAAGCCTCCTGACTAAAATGCTATGCAAACAGAATGTTGCCTTCTTAAAATAGAATGTATTTGCAGTGTCTCCTCATCACACGGAGTCTGTGGTATGCGATGTTCAAGCAAAAAAGGTGTCTTATCTTTTTGTCCTAAATCAGCTAGCATCACTGTAAGACCCTTCGAATGTTGTAATTAAGGCGTCCAATGACATTTATGTATGGTTACAGAACAATGTATCTCATTTTAATGTCCAGTGTTCTGTATAAAAGGTGTGTGTTCTAAATGTTGTTAGTGTACAGGAATCAAGTCTGAGGAAGACTTCATAGCTGAAAGCTTACTCCTTTTCTTCTAAGTAAGCCAATAAATGGTATTATCCTGATTCAAAACTTATTTTTTGTCCCCTCACTTTACATGACAACATAGCTACAACTAATATTTTAATAGTGAACTGTGCAGCAGTGCTTTGATTTTTAGGGAAAGGCATCAAAATCTCTTCCAAAATTAATCCAAAAGTTAAGAACCTTATTCAGTTTCAATATCTTTAAAAATACAACCCATAAGTCCATCACACTTTAAAGCTCTAACAGATATATTAATGTTGCCATATTGTGAAAGTGATAAGTGTAAATATATAGGATTTTAGTTCTTCCAATACATTGCAAATATGAAGTCAGCTAAGAGTGAAACTGCTAGTTATCCCAAACTGATTTCATGCTATTTTGAAGTCTTATAAGCTCATTTCCAGAAGTATATAGACAAGATAAGGTAAAAAGACAGTGGGAGCCTAACATTATGGGGGGTGGAGAGGGGGGTGGGGACAGTGTAAAGATTAAGGAGGTTGGTAAAACTTCAAGTAGCCCATTTCAGGTAAACAAAATTGGTAAATGTGGTGGTAAAAATATAAAGTGCATGATAACCAATGCTCGGAGCCTTGCAAATAAAATAGATGAACTAGAGTTCATTCTGAATGACAAAGGCTATGACATTGTGGGAATAACCGAGACATGGATGGATGAAAGTCATGACTGGATAGCCAATTTAAAAGGATACAATGTGTTCAGGAGGGATAGAACAGGGAAAAAAGGTGGAGGGGTTTGTCTCTTTGTTAAGAATTCTTTTACAGCTGTCCTCAACGATGAGATGGAGGAAGATTGCGAAGATGTGGAGTCCGTTTGGGTAAATATTCATGGTGGAAATAAAAGTTGCCAATTGCTTATTGGGGTATGCTACAGACCACCTCATATTAATGAAGCTGCAGAACTGCAATTACTACAGCAAATTGAAAAAGCGGCAAGTAAAAATGAGGTCATAGTTATGGGCGACTTCAACTTTCCAGACATTGACTGGGGTATTGAGGCTACCCATTCTGGTAAAAGCAGCAGATTTCTGGCAGCACTACAGGACAATTACTTGACTCAAATGGTAACGGAACCAACTAGGGGGAATGCGTTACTGGATCTGATCATTTCGAATAGACCAGATAATGTATCAAATGTGCAGGTTCAAGAACATTTGGGAAATAGTGATCACAACATGATAACGTTTGATCTGGTGACTGATAGGCCACGGGGCAGCGGGACCACTAAAACTATGAATTTTAGAAAAGCAAAGTTCAATCAAATCAGGCAGGCACTAAGTTTGGTGAACTGGGATAATGTACTACAAGGGGAGGACACTGAAGGGAAATGGCAAGCTTTTAAACGTATTCTCAATCAATATTGTAGTATGTATATCCCATATGGAAACAAAATGTCTAGGAATAAAAAAAGGCCTCTATGGATGAATAGAAAGGTTAAAGATAAAATGAAGAGGAAAAAGAATGCCTATAAGGTCCTAAAACAGGAGGGGACCGAGACTGCACTAAGCAATTATAAGGAGTGCAATAAAAATTGTAAAAAAGAAATTAGGCTGGCAAAGATCGAAGCTGAAAATCAAATCGCTAGGGATATCAAATCTAACCCAAAAAAGTTTTACAAGTACATCAACTCTAAAAAAAGAAAGGTTGACTGTATAGGACTCCTAAAGGATGAGGGTGGGAACTCAATGGTGGATGACCAAGGTAAGGCAGAGTTATTAAATGCTTTCTTTGCTTCTGTCTTTACAAAGGAAACAGCACTGTTGCAAATTACAGAGGCGGAAGAGTCTCAATCTTCTAACTGTAATATTAAATACTTAACGCAGGAAGAAGTAAAGGCAAGACTAAATAAATTAAAAATAGACAAGGCACCTGGCCCGGATGGCATGCATCCTCGGGTCCTAAGGGAATTAAGTTCAGTTATAGATAAACCCCTTTATCTTATCTTT
This sequence comes from Hyperolius riggenbachi, assembly GCF_040937935.1. Taxonomy (NCBI): domain Eukaryota; kingdom Metazoa; phylum Chordata; class Amphibia; order Anura; family Hyperoliidae; genus Hyperolius; species Hyperolius riggenbachi. The sequence continues at coordinate 137,742,501 of NC_090646.1, read as the reverse complement.
TGTGACTCTCTTGCAACTGGCAGAGTCCCAGTGGATTGGCGTACAGCCCACGTTTTCCCATTATTTAAGAAGGGCAAAAAATCAGATCCAGGAAATTATAGACCTGTAAGCTTAACATCAGTTGTATGCAAACTATTTGAGGGGTTACTAAGAGATACTATACATGACTTCATAGTAGAAAATAATCTTATTTCTCAGCATCAACATGGGTTTACTAAAGACAGGTCCTGTTTGACTAACATGCTCAGCTTTTATGAGGTAGTGAATGCTAATATGGATATTGGGAATGCTGTAGATGTGATATACTTAGACTTTGCTAAGGCATTCGACACTGTTCCCCACAAAAGTCTGGTGCAAAAGATGAGGATGCAAGGACTGGGGAAGAGTCTGTGTGCTTGGATAGAGAACTGGCTAATGGACAGAAAACAAAGAGTTGTGGTCAATGGATCATACTCAAAATGGGAGACTGTTAGCAGTGGGGTCCCACAGGGGTCTGTACTGGGTCCAGTGCTCTTCAATTTATTTATTAATGACCTAGTGGATACAGTAGTGAGCAATGTTGCTATTTTTGCAGATGATACAAAATTGTGCAGAATCATCAACTCTGAGGAAGATAGTGTTATATTGCAACAGGATCTGGATAGGATGGCTATATGGGCACATACATGGCAGATGAAATTCAATGTTGACAAATGTAAAGTCATGCATTTTGGTCGTACCAATGGTCTAACACCATACAAAATAAATGGGATACAGTTGGGGACATCAAACTTGGAGAAGGACTTAGGAGTACTCATCGACAACAAGTTAAATAATCGTACTCAATGCCAAGCCGCTGCAGCTAAAGCTAACAAAATTTTGGGATGCATTAAAAGGGAAATAAAAACTCGAGATGCTAGCATAATATTGCCCCTGTTTAACTCTCTAGTAAGGCCACATCTGGAAAATGGAATTCAGTTCTGGGCACCACATTACAAAAAAGATATTGCAGTTTTAGAGCAGGTGCAGAGACGAGCAACAAAATTGATACGTGGGATGGAAGGTCTCACTTACCAAGAAAGGTTAGATAAACTGGGTTTATTTAGTCTAGAGAAAAGACGCCTTAGAGGAGATCTAATTAACATGTATAAATACATCAGAGGGCAATATAATAGCTTGGCGGATGAGCTTTTTGTCCCTAGGCCTTCTCAAAGGACTAGAGGACATGATCTGCGCATGGAGGAAAAACGTTTTAGCCATTTATTTAGGAAAGGGTTCTTTACAGTAAGAGTGATTAAGATGTGGAATGCATTGCCACAGGAAGTCGTTATGGCAAACTCTATACCTGCATTTAAAGGGGGCTTAGATGCTTTCCTTGCGTTGAATGACATCCATGGCTACAATTACTAGGTAATGCCAATGATGTTAATCCAGGGATTTTATCTGATTGCCATCTGGAGTCGGGAAGGAATTTTTACCTCGTAAGGGTTTTTTCGCCTTCCTCTGGATCAACAGGGATATGTGAGGGAGCAGGCTGGAGTTGTACTTTGTACTGGTTGAACTCGATGGACGTATGTCTTTTTTCAACCAAAGTAACTATGTAACTATGTAACTATGTAAGATGGTGCTGGATAAGTTTTATTTCTTTAGCAATATTAATAATTTAAAGGAAATTTTCTGGCAAATCATGGGAGTGAAAAGTGAATCAAACTGAAGCATATTGCAGGTTTTGGAAATGTTTCTCTCAATTTAAAATTAAAGGTATACTGCAGAATGTGTCTAACAGTACTAAGGGTAATGATTTGATGCAGCACCTTCCTATACAGATTAGGATTCAGCAATTCTGAGAAGGTTTGACATATACGCTGTATACTTTATGCATACGCATATACCTCCACTATATCAGAAGACTCAAGTGTTTAGAAGGCTTGGGTTTTTAGCATTGGAATATGGGAGTTTCTATTGCTGTCTTTGGGACAGCTTCCTCTGCAGCCTTCAAGGGAACTTGAAATGAGAGGCTGACATATTTATTTCTTAAGACAATGTACATTTTTTGTCCATCCTGCTGATCCTCTGCCTCTAATACCTTTAGCCACAGGTCCTGAACAACCATGTAAATCATCATATGTTTCTGACTGTGGTCTGACTAGATTAACCACACAGGTGCGTGTTTCAGGCGCGTGATTTAGACACCGGTGAGGCTAAAAGGATCAGCTGAATTGCCAGGCAACTAATATTGCTGAAAATGAAATAAATACAGCAGCCTCCATATGACTTTTGTCTGTTTTTTCTGTCATAATAAGTCAACAAATCATTGCTTGAGCCAAACTACAAGCAGTAGCTATTCTCAAAGGAGATGGTCCTATCACAAGCCAGAAAAAAATTTGTCCAGTTATTTATCTCTTTTCTCTTCCTCTCAGGAGGACTCTTATCTTTAGAGGAGTTCATGTTAAAAAAGAAGAAAAAAAACCTCTAGATGAGAATTTAAATTAGCAAGGACTAATGAGTCCTTGGAGGAAGGCCACCAAATCATATATAATCCTTTTTTGAAAAATACACTGTGATGGAGCTGTTCTACAATAAAATACAACTTTATTACAAAGACATGACAAAAGCATATGTGTTAATCATGGTCCTGTAAATATTTTGCTAATGAAGACAATTATATTACTAAACATATGGGATTTCAGTGAAATGTCATGTCTAGTCTGGGGCAGCCTATGTCTGACAGTGAGTAATTACAGTAATGTACTTTAATGCAGGATACATATAGTAAGATTAAGACTGACTCCCATAGTTATGTATGTCTGTAAAACATTCCAAACGCACTCAAAGAATATAGTAAAACTATTCAATCCAAAGAAATTGTGGCATTGAAATAAAAGACTTGCAAACAATGGTAAAATAGTTCTAAGATTTCAAAACCTAAAAGTTTGTTCAGTGAGCATCATCCTCCACTGTTTTTCTTTAAAGTGGGCCTCCATTGAAAATTGCACATTTCACGGGTCCTCATGTGATGGGAAGTTATAATTACCTGCTGTATTTTCTCCTCCGAATACGTCCCTGAAGTCCTGTATTAGTCACCTTCTGGCACGCAGCCCTGCCACTCCAGAAAATGACTATTCTGCTCTCTTTATCGAGATATAGAAAATATTTTTTTGGGGTTTTTTGCATGGAGGTGGGGCTTTGTGCCAGAAGCCAGCAGACACAGGTCTTCAGGGATGGTTTTGAGAATGAAGCAGGTCATTTCAGAGCACGGCACTCAGTGAAAAGCAGTAAAACTAGGCACCCCATATCAGTAATGTTGTACTGCATGGGGCACATAAGGGTAATTCGGGGCTCTAGCAATTGCCAGTCCAAAAATTACATCTACTTCTGAGTTACGACAACTCAGAGGTGGAACAGTGTTTTACATCACCGGGGATTTTAACTGAAGCAGCTTGAGCTGTCATTCGGCTCACCCTGTGCCCAGATCATTGGTGGCTTACAGTATGCTTGGTGGAGAAGACACAACAGGAAATTATAACTTACCATTACAAGAGGGCCTGGGAAATGTGCACATTTCTCTGGAGGTCCACTGTCAAGTAAAGGTTGAAACTGGAAATCTAGTCAAACTCAGGCAGAATATGATTAAAATGCCTGTGAGATTTTTGTTGATGTCCTCATGACATTAAAGAGATTGCAATCACACCACACAAAGGTAGGATGCATCTTTCTTGCCACCAGGATGCAAACAGCAGGAAATGCTTGACAAAGTAATGTCTCTTCCTCTCATTGTGAAAACACAATGTTAATAAAAACAGTATGATCATGTTTTCCAGGTGGATTAATTCCACCTCAATTAATATCTCTGGTGTCACTATTTATCTGGTGTCACTACATGAACTGGTTAGAAATCACCCCAACAGAGCTACATAAAGCAACAATAAGAAAAAAGTTAAAGTCCTTTTGTAAACTACTAAAAGTTCTTGCACTTTTGTAAACTACTAAAATAGTGGTAGTCTAATGTATGCTGTGCCCTATGACAATATTTGCAGCAGTGACTGATACATGTTTCGTGAGATTGGGCTTAGAACTGATGTGGATGTTTAGTGGCACCAACATCATCTGATGTACTTATCATTTCTAAATATCAGTAGAGCAAATGTTTATGCGGATTGTTTGCCTACTTAATACATGTAGCGCCCTGGGGCGGTTAACCGCCGTAGCTAATGTCCCTCTATGGAGAAGAAAAATGCTGACCGCAACTGAAAGCCACTGAAAACCCGAACAGAACGCAGCCAAATGCAATGCCACCGAAAGCTGGGCAGACGCCCGTGTGAACCAGCCCTAGAAAAGCCTACTACAGAGGGGTTTAAAAATTGCAATTAGTTGACATACCTAAATTAATAAGCAAATCTATACTGTATCAAGACAAATGTATCCTTATGACATCTTCCTTGCAATCTAAGCTATTGGATGGCAATCAGCCACTGCTCCAGTAGCACAAATCTACTGAGTGACTTTTTTCACCTCATCCAGCCGGATTAGGTTAGTGGATGTAGGTGGACCTAGTTTACCAGTTGAGGATAAGAATATCTCCTAATGCAGAATATCCTTCACAATGTATGTCAATAATTTCACCTCTAAATGTACCATTTACTACAACTGTTGTAATTTTTTTGGTGTACAATAAAAATGTATTGTTGGAAAAAAATTACAATTAGTATCCCAACTTTCTGAGATTAAAAAGAGTGACCCTGTTTTAGGCATAACATAGTTGGGCATAAGACATTTCTTATATTTCCAGACAGGCCTACTATGAAGAATTTATGAACAAAATATATATTTTATTTTTTCAAAGCATACAAGTCTTTGGTTTAATTAATAATGCGTTTATATTAGTATTTGGTGATGGCAAGGCAGTACAGTAGAGATACAACACAAAATGCAAGACAATACAGAATTGGGCCTAATCCAATTCACATTTTCTCCTAAGTTTTATCCTAGGAGGTAATTTTTCATCTTCGGTTTAAAATAAATTTTCAGCACTTTGCAATTGAAAAAAAATACAAAAAAAAAAAAAATACAAAAAAAAGGTAACAAGTGCTGTCAAAGTCGAGTGAGTATTTTCTTACTTTTTGGTGGCTTAAACACTTTATCCACCTCTACAGTATATCTACGTCCTCTGTGACTTTATGTAAACCACGCGGATGTAGATATAAGTTGTGTAGCTGAAGCACAGCTGTGCATGATTGGGCTTGCTCCTGTGCACACCTCCGGCACAATCTGCTGCAGCACTAATAGGTGAAAGTGAATATATGTTCTCTGAGCCAATAATATTGATTTTTTTTGCCATTAAAAATGCGTTTATTTTCCTAGTTCATAGTGAAAAATACACACTGTAGCATTATTTCAGAATAAAATATCCTCACCATAAATTGTGACAGGAACATAATCTAAGTTTTGTGACAGACAATTTGTGTTGTTTATCTACAGTAGCACTTTTAAACTGGAATTGGTAAAACCGAGAAAATACATTTTTTCTTCCCTTTTTCCTATTGAAATGCATAGAAAACAAAATTGTTTGAGGGAAAACTGTCATATAATGAAAGCCTAGTTTATCTTGAAAAAAGTGATATATATTTCATGTAGGTGTCATAAGTAAGGATAAAGTTATTGCTGATTAAATAGGGACATAGCTAAATTGTCAAAACTGCTCTGGTTCATAAGGGGTTAACAAAGTCTGGATGTGAAGTGGTTAAAAGGGCATATTATTGATAAGATGTGAAAATACCACCAAGGAGAAAACATAGGAGGAATAGTAACTTGAATTAGGGCTGATGTATGGCTACTTGTGCTTTATGTAAGTCAGATCCCCAGGACAGGTATCTAAGTTGCCATCAAAACACATAAAGTATGTTGATCTGCTTCCTTTTTTTCTTGTGCAACTATCTGTATTTACCTGCACTTGTTCTGTAACCTTTTTGCCTCTGTGAAACTGAGAGTGAATTTAGTGATGCAAAACCTGGAGAGACTGTAGCGGCTTCTGAAAAGCTGCACAGGATGGAGATATATAAAAAAATGGTTTATCTGTCCCTAGGGAAAATTTAGATGACAGAATATAACTTGCTTTCATAACATAAAGGTAGGCATTCACTGTAATACATCCATAGTAGATATAGCCAGGAGAATTTGCTCTGCATACAATATTCCATATATGCTCATATCTTAAAATGAAGCAAAAATCAATAATGCAGGCACACAACACTTTAAAATGCACTTGTAGTGCTGGAAGGAGTGGAATTCTACAATCCCTGTGGTTATAGGGCGTTTGCACTGTTGATTTTCATTTACTGCAATTTTAGGGCAATTCGGAAGGATGGTATAAAGATGTATCTTGTATGCTAGTTAAATCCTCGTCTTAAATCAAAGAATACTAAATTATTAGTAATACATAATACACTAAACTACATATATGGTAATGATTAAAAGATCCTAGAACACCATGGACTTTCCTTTCTACTTCCCATACCATTAGCTGAAGGAACAACTTAAACCAAAAGTTCTGTTTTAGTATTGAATAGTGTACAAAACTCTGGCCTGATTTATTTTTAAATTTCTACAGCAAAGATTTAAAAAAACAGAACAACCTGACAAAAGTTATAATTCTGATCTACTCTATCAAGCACTAACAAAATATATTTGACTGGAAGTGGACTTTAAGTACCTGAGTATGTTAAACAATAGTGTGTTTACTTTCTTGTTCTATGATTCTTGGCTTGGCCACCAGGGATTACCATCCTAATGCTGTGACACCAGCTGTGTAAGTGCACCTTGGAAAAAACATCCGTTGATTGTATACGGCTTGAGCAAAGCAATTATATTGTCCTGAAAACTGATTTTCTAGCTTTTGCGTTGAAGCAAATGTCTCAAATTTAATCAGAAAAGTTTGTACAACAATGGTGCGAGGTTAATGAATTGCTTCATTAATGCTACTAATTATAAAACATTCTATTCAGACCTCTCTTAAAGAATGCTTAATTCAAGAAGCATTTTCAACTTAATTAATATTTGGGATAGTTCATTTATTCAAGTTTAAAGTGAACCTGAATTGTTTTTCTGGTAAATTTAAGTAAGCTTTCATTAGCAGCAACTTTACTTACTTATTAGAGCCAATTGCTTGTGAAAATGAGCTCCTACATTGTGATACCTGCTATGGTATAAATTTGAAAAAGCCGCAGTTGAAGTGAAAAAGGGTGCAGGATAGTGGTAATAGAATATAGGTTACCAATATTTTACTACATTGATATAGGAAGTATTTACCAATATTTTACTATGACCTAACCTCTCCCTACTCTCAAAAGATATCCGCTCCCTTTTAAACTTGCAGTGTTTTTAAATGATCCTCCGCTATGCCCCTGTGCTTATCAGTATTGGGAAGGCAGGCATTCCCACCTCTGATGTCATCCCAAGTAGGGATGATCAATGAGATTCAAATTGTTCTGGAATTATGCAAATTTGTATGCGAATGTATGCAGTTTGAAAATGGACCAATCAATTTAAACCCAGTTTTAAATTGATTGGTCCATTTTCAAGCTGCACACATTTGCATATTAATTTGCATCAACTCAGAACAATTTGCATATCTGTGATCATCTCTAATCCCAAGTATGGGAAAATATTGCAATCGTCAAAACTGTAACATCTTGCATGTAAAAAGCACGTGTCAGAGATTATTTTATCACACAACAATAATTAACAGCTAGCTTGTTTCAGGTGGCATTTTCTGAGAAATGACTCTACAGGCTCCTGGCTAAACACTAAGCAACATATACTGCTGTATGGAGAGGAAAAAAACAGACACATGAGCATCTGAGTGTAAGCCATTATGGCCTTGCTGTGAGATGAATCTCTCATTTACCTATGCCATTCCAGCTCACTTGTAATAAATTATTCCAAAACAAAGAGTGGGCAGACCAAAGTTTACCAACAATTTAAAAAATCAAGGTATAAAACCGTTAATAATCCATCCCCTAAAAAGCCCTATCCAATCAGCTTGGATTTGTGTTCCAAGCTGTGGTCACAGCTAGACATATAAAAGTAATGAAACTCTTAATATAAAGAAATCAGAAGCTATCAGTTAAGAAGGGCGTCTGTGTAAAAAGGTTGCTGCCATAGACTTAAATGTTATTTGCCGTGAATTATTGCTATAAGCTGGTGAAAAGGGCACCAGAGGGTTTTTTGGCTATAAAAGGGCACCCATAATTTTTTACGGCTATATATAAATGTGGCTACAAGGAGGATGTCTAAAGATTGGTTACATCAGCAGGTCACAAATTCAGCTATATTTTCAGAATAACGTAAAATGGGCCTACAACAAGGATGTTAGTTATTAGCAGGTGCCTAAATTCGGTTATATCAGTTAGTTTGGTTGTATCTGTTCAAAATAACATATATGTTTGACATGGAATCCAGCTAAGATTAGGCACCACCATGGGGGATTAAGGTTAGGCAGCACCAGAGGGGTTTTATGATTCAGCCCTAGTGGGGCGAAGGGGGGTCTTGGGGTTAGGCACCACCAGGGGAGGGTTCTGTGTGAGACGTTAGTTCGTAGTGATAATTTTTCTTGGCTATATCAAATCAAATCAAATCAAAGATAGCTTTATTTGCATGACCAAGATTAATTACAGGTATTGCCAAAGCAAGGGGGAAAAGGGGGACATGGGAGGGGGTGGGGTAGGGGGACAGTGGCTAAGCAGTCTGTGGACATTTTTTTTTTTTTTTAGGTTTACAGTTCCGTTATGCTCCTCTCAGTCTGTGGCATGCTGTGACATAGTGTGCAGTGATTGTCACTGTAGATTCCTCTTCTCCCAGTAGGATATATGTTTTTCTCTCATCTTCTAGTGTCAGAAAGTCTGGGAATAGTTCCAACAATTTCTAAGAGTAAGTGTCCCTGGTTGCAGTATATTTGGGGCAGTGCAATAGGAAGTGGCTTTCATCCTCAAGGATGTTCTGCTCACAGTGTTGGCATAGTGTCTCCTCCCTGGGTTTTTGACGTCTGTCTGTGTCTCCCAGACTCTATTTCGAGTTTGTGAGCACTCAATCTGTAGACACTCAGGATTTTCCTCTCTTGAGAGTTTTGCAGCTTTTCCAGGCATGGGGCCATTTTATATTCTCTTTGTAGAGACTGTTATATGGTTAGCTTTTGTGACTGTTTTATTTCACTCCTCCATTTTTCCACATAGTCTTCTTTGCTCTTAGCTGTGGTGTGTTTTATCTGGACTTTTGTTATGACCTGTGGGTCGGGGGTTGGAGGGAGTATAGAGCTGACCACGACTTTCAGTGCACACGGCTTTTCTTGGTCTTCATTGTGCAGCATGGCTTTGTAGTGGGGTGAGTCGGGGCTGCTGCTCTGTAGGTGGGCCCAGAAGGACAACACTCTCTTCTGTATCTCAAGCAGTAATGGGAATCTCCCCAGCTCAGCTCGGCAGGCATTGTTTGAGGTACTCCAATTGACATGGAGAAGGTGTTTGCAGAACTCAAGGTGGAATATTTCTGTTGGGCTGGATTCCCATTTTGATTGGTCTGGGTAGGTGGTGGGGCCCCATACTTCACTTCCATACAGTAGGATTGGGGTGATGACTCTGTCAAATACTTTCAACCAGACCTTTACTGGTGGTTTGATGTGGTACAGTTCTTTCCTGATGGCATAGAATGTTCAGCATGCTTTGGCTTTTAGGGCTTCCATGGCTGACTTAAGGCTTCCTGATTGGTTGATTTCCAGACCAAGGTAGGTATATTTATCAGTTCTGCTGATTTCACAGTCATCGAAAATAAAGGATGGGCTCTGGGCTGACCTGTTTTTCCTCTGGAACACCATGGTTTTGGTTTTCTTTAGATTAATGGGGAGTGCCCATGTTGTGCTAAATTTCGCCAGGATTTCTAGGCTGAGCTGTATCTTTTAAAGTTCCTGTAATAAACACACATTAATTAATGTATCCAGCACCCTTTTATAACAGCACTTTTCTCAGTTATTTCCGGAGCCCTTTCATAAACTAACTCCCCTTTTCTCCGCTATATTTGGCACCCTTTTATATCCGAAATCACTTGTCTTGGCTATATCCATCACCCTTTTATAACCAAACTAAATTTTCTCCACTATATCTGGCACCCTATTACTTTTCTTGGCTATATTCGGTGCCCTTTTATAACCGAGAGCACTTTTCTCTGATATATGCAGTGCCTTTTATAACCAAACTAAGTTTCTCATCTGCATCAAGTGCCCTTATTAATTAATGTGTGTTTATTACAGGAACTTTAGAAGATACAGCTCAAGTCAAATAGGTTTCTTCCAGCCATGCTGATAGCCATTGGCAAGCGCATTCATACTGGGCATTTGCAAATCAGGTCAGCACATGCCAGTTGAATGAAATCACTCAAGCATGACATTTTTCCTCCATGCACAAGAAGCTTTGCTTGACTTGGAGGCTCTTGTATGCCTAATATGGATGTGCTTGTCCACGACCAGAAGCATGGCTGGAACTGGAAGAACCCTATTCAACTCACAACACAAAGTAAAGAATAGGTAAAGAGGATCCCTACAATTGATTGGTGGGTTGAAGGAGGGACAATCAAGATTCTTCCCACTACCAAAGTAAATATGTAACTTTTTGGGGGAACAATTCAGGGTGTACTTTAATGAATTTTCAGTATCTAAAGTGGTTTTTCCACCGATGTAAGGAATGCTAATCTGACTATGACACAAGAGGCTCCACTTTGGAGTGATAGCTTGGTGTTGAAAGGGTTTATTTACTATAGTTATGCACGTTAACTTATGATGCATATTTGTCCTGTAATTATTTTTACTTATTTTGTTAGAGGATAAAGTGGAACTCAAAGCCTGTCTTGGCTTATGTTAGAACTACATGTCTCTCTACAGCCTTATTTTACTTCATACATCAAATAGTTTCTTAGCATGCAGAAGAGCGGAAAATTGGAGTCTGAATGCTTTGAAGAAGGAAAACAAAAGGACCTATTTTGATTGAACGCTGTACAGACACACTGCTTGGTTCATTGCCAAGTAGCATGTTTTGTTCTTTTAGGGGGGGGGGGACTGAGTAGTGCCCCTCTGAGGGTAGATCAGTGGGAATAACTGAATGGGGGGGGGGCAATGATGTCAGTATAGTCAGTATACACTCTACATTTTTGTCTAAGCTGATCATAAACAGATTAATTCTTAAGTGTGTATGTGATTTTACTCTCAGTTTTAAAGCCAGCTTAAAAAGACAAATAAACAAGTCCTTAAAGGGGAAGAGTGGTACAAATCTACATATTTCATTTTACATATTATGTTTATAAAACTGTGATAAGTTAAGATTAAAAAGATTTGTCTTGTTTTATATTAAGTTTTATGCACATTCCTATCCTGCTTTAGATACAGTTTGTCTTTCTTTTAGAAGGTATTGAGGTTTTTCTTTTTTAACATTCTTCATAGAAGCTGCCGGTTGTTGGTGATTTGCTGAGATGCAAAGAGGACCATGATTATACACCAAGAGATAAACAAACATACAAAAAATAAAAACTAGAACAAGAGAAAAAGAGACAGAAAAAAGAAAATATATATTTCCTAAACCGACTTTGATTTTTAATGTTGTGGTTTTCATAGGTTTGGCAGCCACATTTTTTAAACTAAAAAATGATTGTGCTGGTAAAATGAATCTGCAATTTCAGATGAATGTTTATTATCATTTGCAACAAAATATGCCAGTCCTAAACCTGTAGAGGCTTTCAGAAAAATACAATTTCAGAAGGAAATCTTGTAGTCCTGTTTTTGGTGTGTACATAGGTATCTGTCATCTCTAATCCTTTGAGTCTTTTCATATGGCAGCTTTTCTGCTTCTTATTTCTTACAGTTACGTTAGAGGCTTAGAGCTCCATGTAGTGTGATTGGATTGGGCATTCAGGGGAAATAATCACTGTAATTTATACCTTTTACTTTTATTTATTCTTCTCATATTTAAATGTGGAGATAAACAGGGAGACAGAAGCTTGAACAAGTATGATATTGTTTATTAACATAAAATACAAGCTTTATTAACCTCTCGTACTCCGCAGGAAGATGGAGCCTCCTTCTAAGTAAAACCAGCCAGGGTTGCCACCTCATCCCTTTAAATACTGGCACATATGAATTATACATGCCTTGTGGCTAGTTAGATGCAGTTTAGGCACTGATTATGTGTGAGTAGCACCAGGACCGGTATACCTTAAATGTGTTGGTATTTAACAATTTCAGCCCCCGGGTATTTTTCACCTAATGGACAAGAGAAATTTTCCCATTTCAGCTCTCCTCCCATTCATTCACCAATAACTTTATCATTACTTTTCACAAATAAATGATCTATACCTTGTTTTTTCCACCAGCAATTAGGCTTTCTTTGGGTGGTACATTATGTTAAGAATTATTTTATTCTAAATGCAATTTAACGGGAATAATTAAGAAAAAAATGGAAAAAAATCATTATTTCTCAGCTTTTGCCCATTATAGTTTTAAAATACCACATGCTACCATAATTAAAATCCACACATTTTATTTGCCCATTTATCCCGGTTATTGAAACGTTAAAATAATATCCCTAGTATAATGTATGGTGACAATATTTTATTTGGAAATAATGGTACATTTTTTTCAGTTTTACATTCATCGCTAATTTTTAGCCCATACATTTATAATAATATTGCCCTCTTGACATATATATTATTATTATTTTTTATTCCCTAAAGTCAGTAGATGTAATTTTACTATTTGGCTACAAGATGTCCCCACTGAGCAAAATCCTACATAGCATACAAGTACGCTACATAGGAAACAATGTGTTGCTACATTGTAACTAGGGAAGTGACGCAGTGGAAGCCTGCAATGGAAGCCTGCATCACAGGTGGGCTGCGAGGAGATTAATGAATGGGCACTTTGTTCCCATTCATAAATCTAACGATTGGGTGGCAGAAAGCGATGGAAATGTTCAGCAGGAGGGAGGGCAGCAGCTCTATTTAAGAATAAACACTGTTTTTGAAACAAAAAACAGTGCTTATTCTTGGACATGTACGGATTGACACAGGGGACTTTTGTACCCTGCAGCCAATCCCCCCTGCTCCTGGCAACAGCGCAATTGCCCACAGGATCGCCCGCACAGCACAGCAAGCTGCAGGAATATGTCTAGCGTGTCCCTGCGGCTGTAGCAGTTGCCGCTGCAGACGTGAAACTCACATCTGCGCGGCATAAATGGTTAAAGGGATGAGGTGGTAACCCTGAAACCAGATCACATGGTGTGTTAATATTAGATTTTTAAAATTAAATAACAGTTAGGCCCCTATCAGTCTTTATTAAACAAACAAACACAGAACATTTATATCGCGCTTTTCTCCTGGCGGAGAACTGCTTGGTAAGATAAAACCCATAAGCATGATGCTCCTCCTTCTAACAAATACCAGCCCAAGTGGTATTTAGAATTAGGGAGTACCTTGAAAGATTGAATGTCAAAGCTTGCTTACTTGCAAATCTCTCTTGTCCCACTGTTAAGAACAAAAGGTTCTTCCCTGCCTTCATATGTCAATAATAGAGGTTGGGAATTAGTGTGGTGTCCCCTCTCCCCCTCCCCATGCTGTTTTCTTTTAATTCCATTAATGAGGAAGTGACCACATAGACATCCCTATTTATCTACTGTAAGTAGATAAAAGGGGTGTTAAACTGTTAAGTATCTAAATTTGCCCCATGCTGATGTAAGAAGATATTAAAGAAGAAAGAAAGCATTAAAATAATGAAAGCTTACTGTTTTAAATGTATATAACTTAGCCAATATATGGTGTTATCCTGGTTTGAAAACCTTCCCTGCAAACCTGACACCTTAAAACCCCTATTTGAGCCTCTTAGCTGCAAACAGGAAGTAGAAATTTGTCATGTGTTTGTGCTGCCGCCTCTCACGGTCGACCACGTGCACATGAACAACTCCAAATGCATAAGTGATTGGTTCAAGAGAACATGTGTTCCCTGAGCCATTATGTGTCATGAATGATCTTTGTTACGGCCAGTAACAGTGATCATTTTCCACTTACACTAATTGGATGTGAGACTCACGTTATCTTTTCCTACCTCTACCCATGCACAGATGTGAGCATCACATTTCACCTCCGCTGTGCACAATCACTCTCATGTATGCACAATTGCAGGTGCATATACAATTGTACATGTGTACATGCAATCCTGCATGGGCAGGCTGTACCACAAGTTATCTTACTGAGGCAGGCACTCTTGTGTATGCACTCCCATGTGTAGATGCACTAATGCTGAAGCTACTTGCACAAATCAGTGCTGCTTTGAGAGACACAAGAAAACATACAGTATTTCATGAGCCAATCCGTTCCTGTTTTTTTTTTTTTTTTTATGATCACTTATGACCAGTAACAGTGATAAATCTCCACTTACACTAATTGAAGGTGAGACTTATGTCCTCTTTTCCTACCTCTACTAATGATGTGAATTTAACGTTTCACTGCCATTGTGCACAATTTATCTCGCATGATCGCTGCTGCTTACACATCATTGTGTGCATGTACATGCAACTGTGTATGTGTATGCACTGCCAAGTGTCCTTGTGCATGTGCTCTTGTACATGCACTTCCATGTGAACACTCACTTACATGGATGCTCCTGACAACTCTATCAATGCAGCACTGATTGATACAAGAGAACATATTCCCTGAGCCAATCTGTGCTTTTTTTTTTGTAAATGGTCACTGATGCAGCCAGGAAAAGTGGTCATTCTTAGGCAGGGACCACACATCACAGAAAACAACCACAGCTTTCCATGGGCAATTTTGCACATGTGGGACTCGATTCTCAAAAGCGTGATAACTGCTATAACAGCATTAGTTCACACGATAAGCGAAGGTTATTGTGCAATCACATGCATGTTTCATGTGAAAGGCGCATGTGATTGTGCGATAATATTCGCTTATCATGTGATGCTGTTCGCATGATAAGCACTGATAATGCTGTTCGCGTGATAAGCACTGTGAGCGGCAGAGCGAGTGATAACTGCTGTGATAGCAGTTATCATGCATAGACCTTTGACACTTGCCAGCAGCCTATGGTAATTGCAGGTACTTTGCAATTTTATGTGTGTGTGGGGTAGTGGACTCAAGGGAATTATGGTAGAAAATTTTCGAACTTCAGAATAATTGTGTGCGTTTGCCATTGAAAAGCATTCTGTTTTGCCCGAGCCTTAAAGCAAACCTGTGAGGGAAGAGAACAAATAATTTATATACTTACCTCAGTAGAAAGAATTCTGTGGGTAATTGAGTCTTCTCTGTTCAGGATAGAGGAGCTACCCCATCACTGCTCACCAAGATTCTCTTCATTCACAGAGGTGCCTGGCTCTTCTACTGACCACATATGCTATTGCTCCGTTGTTATTGCCTGATGAAGCGGGATCAAACCTGCGAAACGCGTTGCATATTTGGAGTTCATAAATGAAATATATTGACTGTCTTTACTACAGTCGTTGTGTGTCTACTTGGAGGAGGTAAGTCCACCACTACCTCCTCTATTTACCAAGAATTTGTTTTTTAAGCTCATTTAGCTTCCTTTTATCCTTTTGGCACCTCTGTTCTCCTGCATAATATTGAGTCCACCCTGGGTGGAGGGTTGAACCCCCCTTTTCTCATCTACAGAGAGCGACTTCTTATTCCTGAGTGGGGTCAGGAAAATCTCCCCACCTGCCTTTACAGTGGTTGCCTAATGGTAACCCTGGTTTGTGAGTATTAATATTTACTCTATCTAGTAACCATTTACCAGTACATATTACACTATTGGGGCTCTTGGTGTTCCTTGTTTTTATAATATTCAGCAAGCTCTTGTTAAATATGTTTAGAGGGTACCAGCATTCACATGGCTATATAGATGCCATAGGGAAAAGGAGCAGAAACGCTGGCACTGCAGTCACTGTCTCTATAGGGAGAAGGAGGGGGCGGAACAACCACAGGCAACCAGGTGTGTTAATGTAAATCTTCAGAGTGCTCGGGCATGAATTTGACCTATATGCAGGAAGTAGGAGGAAAGCACCGGCACTGCTGTCATTGACTTTATTCAGAATTCCTTGTCATATTACAATGCTAAAAGCGTGTATACATAAAAAAATTTCTTCACATACCAGAGAGGACTAATGGTGGATGCGGTGGGTGCAGGGGATAAAGAGCCTTACAGCCATTTCGCGCTCCTGCGCTTCTACGGAGGCTGAAAGGGGGGACTGGCATAAACTGACTTTTATCTATTAGTAAAGTCAGCGTGCTGCATTTCGCCGCTGAAGGGTCCGCCTTCCTGCCATCAAAACCTGCCCCGTTATTGGCTGCTCAGGATACGACCACAGCCCGGGGCATATGATGTCAGACACTTCCTAGTTACAGTGTGCTGTATGGGAGACACTCTATTAGGTCTTCCAGGCAAACTATGCACAACAGGCTTGACTCATGGATTATTTGCTGCCATCTTGTGGAAAAAATAGATATTGCAGCCATAGGCATTAAAGTGCATATTCAGTGCAAAAAATATATTTTTATATAATTTTAAAGGCGTTTTCATGCGTATTATTCATTAGAGTGTTTATAAGAGTGAATAATTATTAAAATGTTAACATTCTGTGTCTTTAGTTTGTGATATGTGAATATTTTCACAAATGTGTATATATTATGTGATTTAAGGGGGGATTGCAGGAATATGCTAATGTGCTGACAAACAATGTGATGGAAGAAAGTTAGAAACATTAAACAATAAAAAGGACATTTGGGCTCCCCCTCACTGGGAAGGCTGTAGTGAATATTGGAGGGCAATGCACATTAATCATAGGAAATCTTATCCGGTGGTTCATAGAGTTTAATGTATATGGAAGGGACATATATGTATGCTAGCACATGAATTTTGCAAATACAATAGACCAAACAGGGGCATGGATAGAGGAAGGGGAAAAGGGAAAGGGGTAAGAAAAGTAGGGCAGGAAAAGAGGAAGTGATGGAGGAAGGGAAGGAGGAAAAGGGGGGAATAGGGAGTTGAAAGGGAAAAGGGATGGAATGAAGGGAAGGGGGAAGGGAAGGAAAAAGGTAAGCACTATAAATTAGACAGAATGCATATAGAACAATAATGCTGAATATTCCATAGTTTACAGTTTAAAATTTCAGGGTTCCAGAAAGCATGAGAGGTTGGTATGATCGTTCATGCCAAGTGGACCCATTCCTTCAGTTCTGAGGATCATCAGAGCCTCTTCCCTTTTTAGATTATTTTCTCTGTTGCCTTCACGTCTTAGAGATAGAATTTGTATTAGCATTGGCATGTGAAAAAATATTTTGTGCAAAACATTAGCCTGTATAAAGCCATTTGCACACTTCAGAGTTAAGGACCTTGTTTAACTAGCTATCAAATGCGTCTTATGTGGCATAGTTTTAAGATACGTAGTACATTTTAAGTAGTAGAATTGATTTTAAGGTATTTTAGGGTTGACGCATATGTATTGTGTATTCTTTTTAGTGACAAACTGAACCAAAAAATATATATTTATTATTATATTAGGAACTTGGCTTTTGAAATATGTATGTTATTTTTTTTTTTAAATGGCTGGTAGTAAGATGAAGGCACCGCCCAACATGGAAGGTGTATGTAGGGCAGTAGGCTATGCAAATTTTAGAATAGCTATAGGTAGCCCAGGTTATTCGAACAGGTCATTTTGGTGTGATGCCAGCTATATAAATTGGGTGCCACCATAGGCGCCCATAAAAATTGTAGCTATGCCATAATTTGGGTGCTGGAGAACTCTGCATAAAGGTGGTTAGTGGCAGCATCACCAGTGTTTGGCTACCTGGGTTGTGGAAGGAACATAAAGGACAGCTGAAGTGAGAGGGATATGGAGGCTGCTGTATTTATTTCCGTTTAAGCAATACTAGTTGCCTGGCTGTCCTGCTGATACTCTGCCTTTGATACTTTTAGGCATAGACCCTAAACAAATATGCAGCAAATCATGTGTTTCTGACACTATTGTCCGGATTAGCTGCATGCTTGTTTCTGGTGTTGTTCTGCCACTTCTGCAGCCAAATAGATCAGCAGGGCTGCCAGGCAAATGGTATTGTTTGAAAGGAAATAAATGCGGCAGCAGTCTCTATATTCTCAGTACACTTGTCCTTTAAGTTGTTGGTGTTAGGTATAGGTATGAGATTGCTTAGTTTTAGGCGTAGGTAGAGCATAGATTAGTGTTATTAGTGCTATACATTGATGGGGGTCGGGCTAGTATGAGGATAAGATAAGGTGATAGAATATTGGTAACATTTCTGATTAACTAATATTGGTAACAGGAGATAGTAGAATATGGGTAATATTACCCATATTCTACTATCAGGGTACATCTCATGCCCAATTTAACATGCAGCACTTTTTAAATTTCAATAATTTGTATTGAAAATTTTGTTTAACAAAGCTTGTTATAACAACTTCAACATTGTCATCAATATTTCTTGGTGTTACTATACACAAATAGCCATACATCCAGCACGTTTAAACCCAAGCAATGCCCACTGACCTATAAATGTTTCAATAGTTTTTAGTTGAACAGGCATTTTAAATAAATGATATATTTTGAGGAAAAGTTCTGAACACTCAGCTTTCTAGATATTTATTAATCCTGACCAAGCATGCTTACAGAAACTTTTAACACTACCCAAAGACTGCAAAACCCTTATTGAGAATAGAATCTGTTTGCGACTGTCCACCGGATCTTTCTGATACGTTATAGCTTTTCTCCAAATCCCAGCAACGGTTGACTGCTGTAAAAACATAAGGGAATGGTAATTCCGAATTCCTTTCTTGTTGAGAGATATAAACCATCCTTAGCTGGATTTAACCTGCATGAAAACCTCTGCATTCGGCAGTAAAAAGTCCCAACTTTTTAGTAGACGTTCTTGTGTAGCCACAGAGAGTATAAATAAAACAATATATATATGTTTGAAATATTTTTACAGTTCATGTGCGGAAGTACTAAAAATGGAATATCTACGCAGAAACAACAAAGCACTGTAAAATAGAAATTTCTTATTCAGAGACCCTTTTGAATATTATTGGACCCCAGCCATACAAATAAAAAACTTGATGCAAAAAAGATTTTCATACAACAGACAAGGGCTTAAAAATGTCTATATACTAGATGGTGTTGGTGTACTGGTGCCATAGTTGTACAGGTTACCATTTGCTATGCAAATAACATCATAAGCATTTTTACATTGAATTTTTGTAAATTTTAATGGAATTCCGGTATACAGTGTGGTGCGAAAGTTTGGGCAACCTTGGTTATCGTCATGATTTTCCTGAATAAATCGTGGGTTGTTATGATAAAAAATGGAAGTTAAATATATCATATAGGAGACAGACACAGTTATATTTGAGACATGAAATTAAGTTTATTGGAAATAAAGTGTGCAATGATTATTTAAATAAATTAGGCAGGTTCATAAATGTGGGCACTGTTGTCATTTTATTGCTTCCAAAACCTTTAGAACTAATTATTGGAACTCAAATTGGCTTGCTAAGCTCAGTGACCCCTGACCTACATACACAGGTGAATCCAATTTTGAGAAATACTATTTAAGGGGGTCACTTTTAAGTTTTCCTCCTCTTTAATTGTTCTCTGAAGAGTAGCAACATTGTTGTCCCAAAACAACTCTCAAATGACCTGAAGACAAAGAGTGTGTACCATCATAGTTTAGGGGAAGAATACAGAAAGCTGTCTCAGAGATTTCAGCTGTTTGTTTCCACAGTTAGGGACATATTGAGGAAATGGTAGACCACAGGCTCAGTTCATGTTAAGGCTCAAAGTGGCAGACCAAGAAAAATCTCAGATAAACAGAAGCGATGAATGGTGAGAACAGTCAGTCATCCCACAGACCAGCACCAAAGACCTACAACATCATCTTGCTGCAGATGGAGTCACTGTGCATTGTTCAACCATTGGTGCATTTTACACAAGGAGATGCTGTATGTGAGAGTGATGCAGATGAAGCCTTTTCTCCACCCACAGCACAAACAGAGCCGCTTGAGGTATGTTAAGGCACATTTTGACATACCAGCTTCATTTTGGAATAAGGTGCTGTGGACTGATGAAACTAAAATTGAGTTATTGGGGCCTTATGCATGGAGGAAAAAGAACACAGCATTCCAAGAAAAAAACCTGCTACCTACAGTAAAATATGGTGGTGGTTCCATCATGTTGTGGGGCTGTGGGGCCAGTGCAGGGACTGGGAATCTTGTCAAAGTTGAGGAACGCATGGATTCCAATCAGTATCAGCAGATTCTGGAGATGAATGTCCAGGAGTCAGTGGCAAAGCTGAAGCTGCATTGGGGCTGGATCTTTCAACAAGACAATGACTCTAAACACTGCTCAAAATCCACTAAGGCATTCATGCAGAGGAACAAGTACAATGTTCTGGAATGGCCATCTTAGTCCCCAGACCTGAATATAATTGAAAATCTGAGGTGTGAGTTAAAGAGAGCTGTCTATGCTCAGAAGCCATCAAACCTGAGATGTTTTGTAAAGAGGAATGGTCCAAAATACCTTCAACCAGAATTTAGAGGCTGTAATTTCTGCAAAAGGAGGATCTACTAAATATTGATTTCATTTCTTTTTTGTGGTGCCCAAATGTATGCACCTGCCTAATTTTGTTTAAACAATTATTACACACTTTTTGTAAATCCAATAAATGTTATTTCACTTCTCAAACATCACCTGGTGTGTTTCCTATATGATATATTTAACTGACATCTTTTATCGAAACCACCAACGATTTATACAAGAAAATCATGATGATTAACAAGGTTGCCCAAACTTTTACACCCCACTGTAACATGTTTTGTGTATCACTAACATACAAGATTTAACTGCTTTTGTAATCAGCATTAATGCACTTTAAAGGGAACCTAAAGCAAGAGGTATATAGAGGCTGCCTTATTCATTTTCTTTTAAACAATACCAATTATATAGTCATTGTTACATAGTCATTTTGGTTGAAAAAAGACATACGTCCATCGAGCTCAAGCAGCATAAAGCACTGCTCCCTCACATATCCCTGTTGATCCAGAGGAAGGCAAAAAAACCTTACAAGGCATGGTCCAATTAGCCCCAAAAGGAAAAAATTCCTTGCCGACTCCAGATGGCAATCAGATAAAATCCCTGGATCAACATCATTAGGCATCACCTAGTAATTGTAGCCATGGATGTCTTTCAACGCAAGGAAAGCATCTAAGCCCCCTTTAAATGCAGGTATACAGTTTGCCATAACGACTTCCTGTGGCAATGCATTCCACATCTTAATCACTCTTACTGTAAAGAACCCTTTCCTAAATAAATGGCTAAAACGTTTTTCCTGCATGCGCAGATCATGTCCTCTAGTCCTTTGAGAAGGCTTAGGGACAAAAAGCTCATCCGCCAAGCTATTATATTGCCCTCTGATGTATTTAATTAGATCCCCTCTAAGGCGTCTTTTCTCTAGACTCACATCCTGACGTCCTCTCCTGGGACAGATAGTGCATCTTACCAATCGCACAAGGGAGCTAACATAATGTATCCATGTGCACCATGCACATACACCAGCATAAGCTGTGTGCATGCTGACAAACACATACATGGGAAGGAGGGAGTGCACTGAAATAGACCCTAGCCACAGGGGTCAGTAACAAGAAAAAAATACATATTTGTCAGCATGCACACAGCTTATGCTGTTGTATGTGCATGGTGCACGTGGATACATTACGTTAGCTCCCTTGTGCGATTGGTATGATGCACTATCTGTCCCAGGAGAGGACGTCAGGATGTGTGCTCCTAATCCATTGATAGGTTTGATGCAATGAATGTGTTTGCATGTCTGCACTATGCATGTTACAGGGCCAGAGTTAGGACACCTATGTTTACCTGGGTACTTCTGCGCAGTATAGGTGACTAAGCATAAGAATGCATTCTTCTGTGAACTAAAACCCCGGCTTTTAACTTAGCTGTAGGGATAACAGTTGTGCCTGGATGAGTGAATCTGTGAATGCATTTGATTGAACATTTGCTTGCGAGAGTGCGAAGGGTTAATAGATTTTTGCTGTTTTCTAGCCACACCCCCTTCAGCACCTCCCCTTCCTTAATAACTTCTTTAATGTCCTAACTAGATGCGATGTGCCTGGATATATGTATTTTTTTCACGTATCAATTTTGTTGCTCGTCTCTGCACCTGCTCTAAAACGGCAATATCTTTTTTGTAATGTGGTGCCCAGAACTGAATTCCATATTCCAGATGTGGCCTTATTAGAGAGTTAAACAGGGGCAAAATTATGCTATCTGGCAGTCCTGTTAATCTCTTTGGCTGCAGTAGTGTCTGAATCACACACCGGAAACAAGCATGGGGTTAATCTTGTCAGGTATTTGTCAGATGCATCTGATCTGCATGTTTGTTCAGTCAGTGTCTATGGCTTAGAGTATTAGGGGCAGAGGATTGGTGGGACAGTCAGACAACTGGTATTGTTTAAAAGGAAATTAATATGACATCTCTCTTATCCTTCTCCCTTTAGGTTCCCTTTAATGATTTTGCTATGTTTAGGTTATATAGCCTTTTATTGTAAATTATGGAAAGTTGCAATACTTAATTTTTGTAAAAAAATAAAAAAAATAAATCCACATCCAAACATCTCTGTATAGAGCAAGTATTTTAACAAACTTTATTGCATATATATAATTGTGAAAATGTTATTGAACTGAGCACCGGGGGATTAAAAAAAACAAAAAACATTAGGGTGGTTATGAGTGGGCTGGGCCATTTTGGCAAGGTGGGAGCACCATTACTTTCCTATGGGGGCTGCTCCTGTGGCCTTTTTGTTCATATGAAGTGTTTCATGTTCTCCACAGAGATCCTGCACTGTGCTGCATTTTATAGTTCCTGGAAGTGTAATGGGCATCCGCCCACTGCAATGCATGCTGGAGATGTAGATTATGGATGAAAGTACAGAGATGTACTCACATCCATGGACTACATCTCCCAGATCACAGTACACTGCCAGGGACATCAACATTTGGCACTGTTTGGCCTCTTTATGGGGAACATGGTGGACTCCATACAGATGAGAGGCCACAGGAGCATCCCCACAGGATAATAATGATGTTCACCCTAACCCTAGCTCCCACTTCCATGGCACACTCCATTGAAAACCTTAATTAAAAAAACAAAAACAAAAAAAAATGTTAACCTTGTTGCTTAGTTTCCTTAAAGGATGCAATACATTTTAAAAGTCTTGCTTTGTGCAAAGTCAGGAATCAATAAGACACCTAGAAGGAGGAGAATTCTGGGTGTCTTTTACAGGAAGCCATCTACTGTTTTCCAGCCAGCCTCCTAAAAAGTTATAGCTGCAGAAAGAAGTTAAAAGATATTTAAAGGCAAAATGTTACAAGGTTCATATGGTTGGATATTATATTGTGTATAGATTTGTGAGTTAAAGTAGAGCAAACTTTTTATATGCTTTGGTTAGAGTCAGTAGGGTTGACTTTTAACAATGCCTTGTATATATAAACTAAGGCCTACATGGACACTAGAGGATGGTCAGCTATGAAGGCATAATTCAACTGCCTTCAAAAATTACTTCTGGCCAACTGTGAAATTAACATGAGCACTGAGTAGTATATTTACCTATGCATTCGTATGCTTGTCAAATAATATTTTGTGTCACAGTACATGGAACATCTTGTCTGTAGGCAGATGCATATTTTATCCACATTCTCCAGATAAGGCTGATGCCTTGTGTAGTGAAGAGCTAAATGCTGTCTACAGTGCTTCTCTCTGGTTAAGGCCTCTTTCCCAGTGGGACGTTGCGTTTGATGCAACGTTAAAGTTGCACAATGCGCCTCTAACGCAACGCATGTTGTTTTTGAAGTTGGACATTATTTTAACCTATTTTGGTTCCTGGACGTAGTTTCTACGTCCAGGAACCATGCGCGCTACCGCGCGCCCCCGCGGCCGATCGCGCGCGTGCACGCGCACTCCCGGCCGCGGATTTGGTAGCCAGGGAATCAATGTATCGGTCTACGGTGCCCGATCATTGATTCCTCTCCTCCGCTGAAAAAGCGACAGCTTCTCTCGGAAGCTGCGCCTTTTCTGGCCGTTCCCTCTGCGATGAGTCACTCTTAAGCGTGTGTTACGCTTAGAGTGACGTCATGTAAACAAACTCATGGCCGCCATCTTGTGGCCAAAAAGTAATACTACACCTGTAAAAAAAATTTTTTTTAAATTCACACACATTTACATTATCAATCTATTGTTTACCTCCCACCCTCCCAAAACTACCCAAATAAAATGTTTACAATAAAAAAAAAAACCATTACAATAAAAAAAAAAAACATGTAAATATTTACCTAAGGGTCTAAACTTTTTAAATATCAATGTAAAGATGAAATATTTCTATATTTTTTTTTATTTTAAACTTGTAAATAGTGATAGATGCAAAACAGAAAAAATGCACCTTTATTTCCAAATAAAATATTGTCGGCATACATTGTGATAGGGACATAATTTTAATAGTGTTATAACCGGGACATATGGGCAAATACAATACGTGAGTTTTAATTATGGAGGCATGCATTATTTTAAAACTATAATGGCTGAAAACTGAGAAATAATGAATTTTTTCCGTTTTTTCTTATTCTTCCTGTTAAAATGCATGTACAGTAAAGTGGCTCTTAGCAAAATGTACCCCCCAAAGAAAGCCTAATTGGTGGCGGAAAAAACAAGATATAGATCAGTGCATTGTGATAAGTAGTGATAAAGTTATAGGCTAATGAATGGGAGGTGAACATTTCTCACGTGAAAACGACGGAACCTGAATGGGTTAAACTGCGTTATGTGTCTCTTGGTGCTCCGTTTTCGTTGCATACTGATGGAACGAAAACGGCGCATGCGTCACATTTAAAAAAAAAAAAAAACATTACTGAGCATGTGCAAACAGTCCAAAGCAGCTAATAACGCTTATAACGCACAGCATGCAGCACTTCCTAAATATTGCTACACGTTACACACAACGCAACGTGAGCACTGTGAATGTCGCACATACTTTGTGTTGCTGCGCGATAGTCTGCGTTATTACTTTTTATAACGTGTGACTTTAACGTCGCACTGTGAAAGCAGCCTTAAAGAGGAAAAACCCAGGCGTTCTAATCAGTGCAGTGCTAATAAACCTCTGAAAAATGCAGTGCCCACTAAGAGCAAAAAACACAATACACTGTGTAGCATAGGTTGTATAGCAGAAATAATGTAATCTAATAAATAAACAAAAACATAACACTATACATACATATAACAATAAATCAATGAGTGAAAATGTTCATCACTTATTCTGCTTTTTGTTCCAGTGTGCAAGTGGTAGAATCCCTGGTTATAAAAAATGTAAAGCATAAGGGTGTTAAAAAATGTTTTCAATAAAAGCCATCTGCTAAATTTTATAAGCAAATTGTTGAATACATATATACGGACGGTAGCAACAAATCAGAATTCTTATTTTAATAAGTATAAAATAAAAATATGTTATGGATTGCTTTACTTTGTCAGGCATCACTGCTAAGTGATACATATGTGATAGTGTAATGTCACTTAAATATGCTTCCACTTTTTTCACATTTCTAAGTGGAGAGATGTAGTGATGTGCTCCTGTAGCAATTTTTGTTTTTCCATACTTTTTAAAGTTTTATGTTTATAAGGATGATAATTTTTGCAAAATTATATGAGCAGTAAATGCATTGAAGTGAAGAGGCATGAGAGAGAAGCAGTTTCTCTGGAATATAGTGAAGCAAGCTTAATCCTTGGGGTTAGAACAATCTTCACCATGAAAATGAAAAGTAAACATTTCACAACCAGAGATGTTGCGAACGGTTCCCGAACCGTTCGTTGGCGAACATCTCTGCATCTCTGGGGGTTCTACTACTTCCGGGTTGCTATGACCCGGAGTAGTACGCCTGCGCTGCCCGGCGGAGTGCGTCCTAGATCGCACTCCTGTTGCCGGGCACTTTCTGCGCATGTGCGTGACCTCATGAACGACGTCACGCTCATGCGCAGAGAGTGCCTGGCAACAAGAGCGCGATCTAGGACGCACTTCGCCGGGCAGCGGAGGCGTACTATTCCGGGTCATAGCAACCCGGAAGTAGTAGAACCCCCAGAGATGTTCTCCCGGAGAACGGTTCAGGCCATCTCTATTCACAAAATGTGTGATGTAAAATAAAATAACAGTTTTACAGCTTTATTTTGAAGAAGAAACTTATGGGGGCCATACATTAATAGATAATCACCAGATTAGACTTTATATCTGTTCAGAGAAGGATCTACTAGTGTCACACACTGTACACAGATTTTCAATACATTTCACTATGATGATTACTGAAAAGCTGAAGAGCCACAACTGCCTGCTGGGTTCTCAGATCTCCCCCACCTAATGTGCTCCCCTCCCGACTGTGCAGATGCTGGCAGTGGAGTTTAGGCCTACCTGTTCACCGGTGCAATCTTCTTGTGTCTTCTCTCCATTCCCACCAGGGAGCCTGTATCCGAGACCTAGTGGCACGTATGTTACATGACCCTGTACATGCTGTCAGGTCATGGTACAACGGTGGCGATGGAGTGACACAGGACCCTGGAGGAATGCTCAGTGGACAGGTGAGTGTACAGTCTCTGGCTGCCAGCACTCTACATGGCCAGGGGCGGTGCATTTCAGATGAGCAAAGACTGTCTGGTGGTCTACCAGTCATCCCAAAATCAAGTGTCTTTAGTGCTGTACACCTGGTCGCCTCCTTTTTAGCGAAATCTTTTAGGTCTGCACAATCAATAGTTTTAATTGATTACAGATGGATATTGATCAAGAATACAATTGGGCAGCCATGTGGTGGCATCGATCTCTGGCAGATTCCGTCACTATGATTGAATCTGCCAGGGGAAATCAACAAGCGTATGAGCACCTTTACTCTTTGAATCTTTTAAAGTTAGCCAATAATTGGTGCCATCCTACTTCAAATTAAAAGTGGACCTGAACTCAGAACGTCCTCTCTGCTCTAAAGGATACACAACAGCATAATAACCTTTAAACAAAAACATTTCTTTGTTACAGCTGATACAAATCATAAAATAAATCTGCACAGTTTCTACTTCCTGCTTTCATGGAAGCAGACCTATTGTTAAGAGCCTATGTTTTTAAATTAGCTTATTTGCCATATCTGCCATGGTTGTCATGTGACACAGGGGAGAGATCAAATTACAAATTGTGATTAGACACAAATGAGGGGGAATTGAGCAGGCTACACTCTCTAAATACACACAGGGTGCATTTTTCTATGTTTTCCTTCTGTCCTGTGCAAGAGTTCAGGTCCACTTTAATGTGTAGTGCAGATCATAGCATACATCATAAACAATAATCACAAATTTCAAAATAGTATACACTGTATAACATTTTGATCATCAGTAAACAAGTTGTGTAATACATTTCTTCTAATTGTTGCCAGAAAAATGATCAGATTATTTGTAACAATGTATATTTGGGATCTCAACATTAACATAATTACATGTAAAATGTACAGCACTTATGTAGTGTTGATGAATCATTATAATTGCGAAATAACACAAAATAGCTTTTGCATTGAAAACAGGATCATTTTCATTCAGCAGTTAAGGAGAAGTTAACATTTATGAATGTAATGTTTGGAATGAGAGGACTTAGATGAATTTGTGTGTGTGTGTGTGTGCTTGAGGTGTGTGTGTGTGTGCACTTGAGGTGTGTGTATGTGTGTGTGTGCTTGAGGTGTGTGTGTGTGTGTGTGTGTGTGTGTGTGTGTGTGTGTGTGTGTGTGTGTGTGTGTGTGTACAGGGCAGGAAAGAAAAAAAACCAGACCACTTTAACATTTTGAAATCATTTGCAACATTTTGCAAATGTTCAGACAAATGCATTCACAAATTTACTCATCCAGGCTTCTGACCCTGTCTATCAATGTAAGAAACTCCCTTTAACTTACATAGATCAGCTCCTGACTAGCTCACAGGAACTCTGCCATCATAGAGAGTGGGTGGTCTGAGGTTCCCGGCGTGGACGGCGGTTGCAGCAGGTATGTGCGGTGATTCGTCGGTATTCTGCCGTTTCTTGCACCAGTGGCCTCTTTACCATATTTATTTTGAAATCTTCTAGTCAGCTGGTTATATTTGTGTGTATCTGTATTGTGGGGTGTGGAAGAGTTAGTGATATACCCTAACCTACATCCACTCTAACCTACAAAGAACAAAATTGTGAGCCAGACAAAACCGATATTGAAGCACAGGGAGACAGTGCTGGTGCATTCCAAACCAAACCAGTTGCTTTTGGTGCCAGACACTTTCTATTATCTTTCAGAGTTACAAAAGTATTAGAATTCCTCATAATAAAGTACACATGTAAACTGTATCAGTGTTCAGAAAGGTCAGAGTGGGTTAAGCTTAGAGAAGAGTAATTTGAGGGGCTCGCTTGGAGTGAATGAGCGCAATCACATATCATATCGATACATTTGTCTCAGAGTACAATGCACTATAAATTACTTTTTTGTGTTGCTGTCACTTACACTATGTACTAAAAATTTGTGAAATCTGACTGATTTTGGACAAATTGATCCCCTCATGGGGGTTTTCTTTATTTTTAAAACCACTTACAGGAAGCGTGTTTGAAAAGAATAAAAGAAATACTGAAATCCCGCATAAAAAAAGAAAAAAAATCCCAAACCTACTATACGTAATTTAAAGGAAAACTGAGGCAAAAAAATAACATAAAAGCATTTATACTTACCTTGCCCCCATAAGGACATGGGCTCCCTCACCGTCCACTAGTCCTGCTGTACTTTCACATGTATGGCCCAGCCTTGTGCTTCCATCATGCTCCCATCACTGGGAGTGTCCTGAGCCTGAGCCTGTGCTACTGTGCAGGCACAGAACACACACTACATCAATGGGTGCACATGGCTCAGCCGGACATGCGCAGTACGTGCTGACTCAAGCAACTGGATATGGCCTAATAGAGGCTGAACGAATCCCGAGATAAGTACGAATGCTGTATTTGTTTTTCGTCTTTGGTGCTCTTTAAATGACAGCGAGATAGGGAAAAATAATTTATAGTGCATTTTACTGGGAGAAATGTATGTCTTTGTTTGCATGTATTTTAAATATTACTTATTTGTGATGTGATTTTTTTTCAGGTCGGTTTAGAGGAGGGTCTTTATTAGGATTAGGTAAAAGTATTGGATTACATCTGGTTTAGCAATAGTTTTGTTGAAATGATTCCTCCACAATTTTGGTCTCAGTGGCCTGCATCAGAGCAGGGAACAAATTGATATCCCATTGTGAGTGACACTGATGGCACTAAAACACCTTTCAGGAGAGGAGAAGGTGGAAGAATGAGAACTTTTGTCAGGTTTGTTTATTATTGGATTTTAGAGAGATGATAAACAAAACCAATTATCTCACCTTACTTATTTCTCACTTTAGTTATAAGAAAAGAGAAATCATAAAAAGAGCCTTCACACACCAAAAAGCATTTTTCAGGGTTTTTTTTTTCATTTTTTAAATAACGATTTTTGGTGTGTCCGGGCCCTAAGGGCTAATTCACACTACAAGAGCTTTTCTGAGTACTTTGTGATTTTAAAAGCTCTTGTTAATGTTATCCTATGTGTGTGTTCTCACTGCAGCAATGTGATTTTGTAATAACCCATAGCATTGCATTAGCGCAATCACTAACGCTTAAAAAGCTCTTTAGTGTGAATGAGCCCTAAAGTCTCATACACATGCTAGTAGATGAAACTGGTAGAGGTGGTTGATAAAGAGTCTAAAATGTGTACAGTGACCCCCGATGCCTTGGCCAGCGATCAGCCTGTCAGATTGCTTTGGCCATGTAACAGCCGTGAGCATTGATCTCCCCACTTACTCAACCCACACCGTGTGATGTTCCTCTGTGTCACTCCATACCCCCTTTTGCCCCCTAACATAGCAACAGAACATGTTGCAAGCCTGCGGGCTAGTGATGTGTCTATACTTCCTCAGTTTTGTAATGTCGCTCAAGGGATATCAGGTCCCAGTCATCATGCCTTGTACATCTGATAAATAATGAATTTGGACTGATTAAGAGATCAACCATAAGGTAAAGTGAATAAGTAAAGATAAATCATGAGATAAACAGATAAAGAAACATTATTCATAAGATGTGTTTTGTAAATCAACCTCTATTTGTGAAATTCCCTCCCTGCTGGTCTTGATGCCTCAGCATTATTCATGTAGCCTACACTCTAATCCACATGATAAAAGGAGAGAGGGGATAATTTCAAATGTCTTAATTACAATATTTGCACTCTAAGGCTAATCTGTTTAAAGGTGGCCATACACTGGTTGATTTGCCATCAAATAGATCCCTCTCTGATCGAATCTGATCAGAGAGGGATCGTATGGCTGCCTTAAAGAGGCACTTAAGCCAAACTTTTTTTTTTAAACCTGACAGTGTACACAATAGAGGAGGCTGATAAGAGTCTTACCGCAGTGTTTGTTTTCTTATCTGGTCCTCTGTTTCCCACAAATCCTCCCTGACAGCCAGCCCTGACGGCGCCTGACGGTGAATGACCCAGGATTGTAAACACATAAATCTTTCCTCTAAAAAGTTGAGGTGACTAAACCACCTTGATCTGCGCTGCAGTGCACACTGCGGCGTCTTTTATTGCGGATAGACATCCACTAATATTATGCGCTAGGAAATAACACTGCACCTCTATACACAACCAGTCTTGATTATTAAAAATGAATATATATGGTCTTAGGTATTGGACACGGAAAACGCCAAGTGAGGAGGAAGGTGTATGCGGAGACCCAGTGAGTAAGTAAGCTGGGACGCCAGCTGCTCAAGGGTCCGCACACCGCCTCCCAGCACAAACCGCATCATAAGCGACAAACGTATTACAACTAAAGAGGCTGATTGGAGACCACAGCAGTGAGAAGTACTGGTGAGACACCAATGTGCATGGCTGACTGTTTATTATACAAGATCTATTGTCATTGCTAAATGCCTATTTTGCTCACAATTGCTTACAATTGAAGGACTGCCTCGTTGTCTTGCTGCTATAAAGCTGAAGCATATACTAATGGCTGCTTACCGCTATTAACTGCCTGTTACCCGCTATCTATATAGATAAAGTAACATACATTTGTCTAAAGCTCACTCTTGCTAAAAGACTGCCTACCAACCACAACTATGCTGAAACTGCGCAGTTAAAAGAACTATAAAAGTGGTACCACTGTGTATATATACAGATTGATATTGAGGTTGCAACTTGTGTGTGGCGAATGCGCGTATGCATGGAATGCTGTATAATTTAAGCTGGCCAGCAAAGTGACATATATAGCCCCGCAGTGTGTTTCTCTGTTTTTATGGATCATTTTCCCTTTCCCTATCCCATATCCCAGGTTTTAACCATTGTTAACCTATTTCAATAAACTTTTGATATGTTTTGCATATATACCTAAGACCATATATATTCATTTTTAATAAACATAAATCTTTCCTCCCTTGCTGGGTCCTACTGCCGCTGGCACCGCTCCCTGTACTGCGTGCGACAATAAAAATAAACTTTTTACCCAAAAGATGTGGCCGGCTGATGTTTCTTCCTCACTCGAGTGCTCTGCTATCTGAGGAATGCGAAACTCAGCCGGCCACTGAATGAAGTGTCAGCGCGTGCTCCGGCTATGCCTCAGGAACAGCGCTTTGTGGACACTATGCTCGTGCACTGAAACAGACAAGGCAGTGCACGAGCTAGCGTAGCTAGGAGGCAGGAGGAAGCTAACAAGCACTGGCTGACCTGGAAATAGTTTCGGCCAGCAGCGCCATTTTGAATAAATTATAGGGAATCACCCTGCCGGTAACACAGTAAATAAAGCCTCCAGATCGGCACAACACAGGCGAAATTGCAGGGCTGGGACACAGGATTTAGGTACTATCTTTATTTTGAAAATCGATCCTGGCTTAAGGTTCACTTTAACTGCAAACAGATTGTAAATTGATTTCAGCATGAAACCGATCACAATCTGTGGTGATGCTGCCACTCCCCCCCCCCCCCCCCCGCATACATTACCTGCTCAGCCGGCGCGTGTCCCCGCTATCACCGCTGTCTTCTTCTCCGCTGGGCTCTGGGTTCTGGCTGGCTTCACTTTTTTCTGTTTGGGGAAGTTTAAACAGTAGAGGGCGCTCTACTGTTTAAACTTCCTGCCGGGACAGGAAGAAGTGAAGCCTGCTGGACTCGTAGCCCAGCGCGGAGACGGAGCAGCGGTGACAGCGGGGACACGCGCCGGCGGAACAGGTAATGTATTGCCGCTGTATTGCATTGATCGTCGGGCATTAGAATGCCAATATCAACACACTCCCAACCCGGCGTCGATCGAGCAAAATCTTCCGCATGGACAGCCCGATGGGAATTGATGGGAACGATTGATTTTGGACGGAAATCAATTGTTTGCGTTTGCGCAACAATTTCACAGCAGATTCGATCACAGAAAATCGTTAGGTGTATGGGCCCCTTTACTTGGTGTGATATAGATTGATACGCTCACTTTTTAAAACAAAAGTACACATAAATACAGATGTAGATTATGCAAATAATGCTACTGCTCAGCCACACACTAGTTAGTTATTATCTGTATGCAATGCTCCCAAAGATTCAATCACAGTGACTGAAATAAGCAATGTTTCTAATAATAAACTAGCAGTTAATCCTGGCACAGTTACGTAAGGAATTCCTCCAGAAATGTACAGTTGATTGCGCTTACAAAAAACCTAGACAGAAATCAGGGCTCAGCTGTAAGTTGGCATAAAGAAATATGACCAGATGACTTGCCAATTAGATAATAAATGAGGAACAATAACTCTTGGAATATAAAATTACCTTTAGTATAGCATTTCAGAATTTTTGGACTATGGGTACCAGGAAGAAGGCCAGAAAACTGATCTATGTAAATCAGCTTGAAAAATTAAAAACTGGATGTTTCTATTAGAAGCTTATTGATTTACATAATGTGTAAAGTGGGTATAGGGTGGCGCTGCTGCTGAGCATTAATTGGAAGTCTATTGTGCCTAACATGCAAATGTAAACTGTACTTGCCAGTTATTCACTCACTGCCTGCAGAATAGGAAGTTAAAAAAAAACAAAACAAAAAAAACTCTTAGTTTTGTTTTAATTTAAACTTTCAATATATGGAATAAAAAGCAACATTACTGCATATAATGTATTGAATAAAATTGCTTATTGCTTACAGTGTTTACTGTATAAATTATTTAGTCAGTGCTTTCCCATTGTAAAATCTTTCCTCAACTTGATTTACATTCTTAAATTGATCACAGATGGCGGCATCCTTACTGCTGGCAAGGTGCATCACTGTGGGATGTTTGTTATAAAATAAGCAGAAACAACATCTGGTCTCCCAGAATGCTCTAGAGCAGAAGGCTGTGTGACATCATAACCTAGGCTAAGCATCACTGGGATAGTGGGGTTACACAGCAATATATCAAGGAAGTTGTTCTGATGCTGTAATCAGGATCATTAACATAAAAATGAGTATCCTGAATAATGTATTATATTCTACTGAATCTGATCCCTATTTAAGTGTACGCTTTGAAAATAAAAAAACTTTGTCGGGCTTCATTTGAAAAATAAGTCTGTAGAAGGTTGTCACATTGTTTTAGTGTTTATACTTCTTAGTATAGGCAATCATGTTCAAGACAGGATAGCTTTAAATCCATGTTGTCTTTGTTTAGTAATAGAGTTATTTTATGCTTATAAACGATTCTATAGCATAAAACTGTATGGTATATTCAGTTTTTCTATTTTTAATGGCCATGTTAACAGAGAATGAAGCAAATTATGAGTTTAAAACTCCACCATAAACCATCCATACATTCTATACAGCAAGGAAGGTCGGTAAAGCGTTCTGACATGGCTAAAACCCTGATAATATATGTTATGTCTAAGAAATGCATTGATTTAAGCTGTATACACCGATTATACTTTTAAAGAAAATCAAAACTTTTGTAAAACAAAAAACTTTACTAATGACAACAGGAAGTGTCTGTAGATAAACTGCACAGACTCTGCAATGGTGTGTGCCATTAGCAAAACATTGTGTAGTAACCATGCTGCTATATGTCTCAAAGCCTAGCTTTTCTTTACAAAAAAAATGCAAATAGTGCCTAAAACATTATGTTGTTACTGTTAAACTGAGATATAGAATAGGTCAATCATAATTCAATTAAATAGATAACACACATGCATGGGGCACCTGGTAAAATGGGTGCTTAGTAATGCTAATAGTACAATATCAGTTAATTTACCAACATTCTACTATCACCAAATCACAAAAGTAGCATATCAGTAATTATACCAATATCATTCCATCCCCACTGTAGCCCTATTCTCACATTAACCATCCCTTATCTATGCTTAACACTAACCTCATCCCACCTACTCCTAACACTAACCAATACTAAATGCCTGGAATCCTACTGATCGTCCATGCATCAGTAGTTTCTGAATAATCCATATCACTCTTACTTCAGTTATCCTTTAACCTAAATGCTGCTCATTACCCTCCTAGCAATTAAATACCCACATACCTTCTCCTGATAATGCATACCCAATGGGTACTGAGGAGTGAGCAATCCCAGCAGTCCGTGTACTTTTTGTTTGTTTGTTTGTTTTTTAGCATACCACCCCACTGTTCCCTCTGGGAAACCTAGTCTGCATGGCAAAAGATAGCAGTTGTATTCTTTATTAAAATTACTATATTAACCACTTGACACCTGAGGCATTTTTCCTCTTGTGGACCAGAGCAATTTTCACCTGTCAGCGCTCCGACCTTTCTTTTACCAATAACTTAATCACTACTAATCACAGCGTAATGATCTATATCTTGTTTTTCTTGCCACCAATTAGGCTTTCTTTGGGTGTACAGTATGCCAAGAATTATTTTATCCTAAATGCATTTTAACATGAATAATAAGAAAAAAAAATTATAAAATGCATTATTTTTCCGTTTTTGACCATTATAGTGTTAAAATAAAACATTCTACTGTGGATAAAAGCCACACATTTTATGTGCCCTTTTGTCCCGGTTATTGCAACGTTCAAAAAATTTCCCTAGTACAATGTATGGCGCCAATATTTCATTTGGAAATAAAGGTGCATTTTTTCAATTTTGCGTCCATCACTAATTACAAGCCCATAAATTAAAAATTAATAGTAATATACTGCCTTGACATAAATTTTTAAAAAGTTCAGTCCCTAAGGTAACTACTTATATTTTTTTTTTTTGATGAAATTTTTTTTCTCCCTTTTATAAATAAAAAAAAAAGTTTGGGTATTATGGGAGGGTGTGGGAGGGAAATAGTTAATTATATCAGTCAGTGTGGGGATTTTTAATAAATAAAATGCAATTTTGGTGCAATATACTATTTGGCCACAAGATGTCCTCAGTCGTCATTTCCGATTCACGTACGTAAGCACGTGAATCGGAAGTAATCCGTGGCTGTGTAACACAGGAAGATACAATGAATGCCGGCGTCTCGTAGACGCTGGTATTCATTGAATCGGGGACTTAGATTTATGAATGGGACCTGCGGTCCCATTCATTAACTTCCCCTCTAAGCGGCGGTAACGGCGGTGCGCGCGCACGCGCGAACGGGAGCGAGCGGCGGCTGCATGCCGCTGCAGACTTGTTTTCACGGCCCTGCTGCATCCTGTCTTTTTTAAAGGGCCGTGAATATACTGCACGGCATGCAGCAAGTAGTTAACAAGCCATCTACCCTCTGCTACACAGCAACACCAAGTAGAAGTGGTAGTGGTATGCAATGTAAAAAACACAATACTGCCACAAAGCCTCAGGGTCTTCAAGATTCGGCAGGCAGACTTAGGGAATGAAAGCGGTGGGACAAGAAGAAAGCAGAGATGGGTAGGGGCATTGAGGTTAGGTAAGTACAAGTATTCTTTATAAGGATGGGCATTGAGATGCAAATAATTTTGAGTTAATGCAGGGTTATGCAAATTATGTATGCAGCTTGAAAACGGACCAATCATATTTTACCTCAGCAGAATTTGAATGATTGTTTCATGATCAAGCTGCATACATTTGCATGCAAA
The DNA here is from genome assembly GCF_040937935.1 of Hyperolius riggenbachi. NCBI lineage: Eukaryota > Metazoa > Chordata > Amphibia > Anura > Hyperoliidae > Hyperolius > Hyperolius riggenbachi. The sequence continues at coordinate 137,706,277 of NC_090646.1, read as the reverse complement.
ATGTGCATAATGCTCCATCAACTCGAAAGTATTTGCATCTTATTGACCATAGTTACATAGTTGCATAGTTATTTGGTTTGAAAAAAGACATACGTCCATCGAGTTCAACCAGAGAACAAAGTACAACACCAGCCTACTCCCTCACATATCCCTGTTGATCCAGAGGAAAGCGAAGAACCGTTACAAGGCATGGCCCAATTAGGGCCAAAAGGGAAAAAAATCCTTCCCGACTCCAGATGGCCATCAGATAAAATCCCTGGATCAACATCATTGGGCATTCTCTAGTAATTGTAGCCATGGATGTCTTTCAACGCAAGGAAAGCATCTAAGCCCCCTTTAAATGCAGGTATAGAATTTGCCATAAAGACTTCCTGTGGCAATGCATTCCACATCTTAATCACTCTTACTATAAAGAACCCTTTTCTAAATAAATGGCTAAAACGCTTTTCCTACATCCCTAATACTTTATAAGTACAATAAGTACATTGATACTTAAATTGTTCTTATATAAGCACTGGATAAATGTTACTAACCCGCAACATATTTTCAATGTGACTTGCTTTTAATTACTAACATTTTTAAGGGAACATTATGGATCCTCAAAGCTGCTACTGAGACCTCCAGTGAATATACAGTTTACATATCTATTTGTGTGTCAAATAGTGACTTATAGGATGTACAGCTTTATCAATTATTTCACTGTAGTAAAATTGGAATTGGTTAGAAAGCACAGTGATTGCAGAATAGAATATTCTGCAAAGAAAAAAAAACTTGATTTTTTTTTATTGCCCATTTCACCCAAAAATTCTGATTTCTGTCACTCGAAGATTTTTCACCTGGCTGTGTTCATATTTAAACATTCATTTGATATTTCAAGAGAAAAAAAAACTTTTCTGCAATGAATGCACAGTGATTTCAAACACTTTAAGTGACATTATCGTATCCTTAGAGCAGGAAGAACTTTAAAAAGACACTCTGAATATACAGCTGGCATTTGATGCTTGAGCACATTCACTGTTCTGATTTTCATGAATCTTCAAGCCAAGACCAGCTCACTGTGGAGCATTTCCTTGATTAATATTCCATGCCACAGTGAAAGACACATTCCTGTGTAAAACCCATTCAACCACAACTGGAAATACACAACCAGCTGAATGATGAATATATTTTTTTTCTGTAATCATTAACATTCACCCTAGCAAAACCTCAGTTGTATGCATGTTAATTGTGCGGTATAGTAACAGTAATACTAATATTATGCCTTCATTTACATGTGTAATCAGAAACAAAAACATTTATACAATCTTTTTAAATTATAAATTAAAATTGTTTTTTTATGCTTTCATATTTTCATATTACATTCAATCTATGGGTTTCCTTACACTTAGCAAAACATGGTTCAATAGGAATAAAGAATAATAATAATAATAATTCACAGTTCTTATTGGGTTTACCAAGTATTTTCAAAAGGCATCATTAGTATTTGTTGGTAAATATTTTTTTCTCAATAAGGCAATAAAGATTTATTTCATAGTTATAACTGCTCACTCAATACAGAGTGAGGAATTGCATAAAAGATATAGTAACAAGAGTGCACATATATTTTTTGTAACAAACTAAGGTTGTCCCTCTTAAAAAAACAAAACAAAACATGTCCACATGACCTGTGTAATGATCCGCTCAGCTGTTTGCCCAGACAGACAGCTGTTTGACCATTCCTTAAGTCTGAGGGCTGCAGGTCTCTGGAAAAGAGACCTGTCTTTGCTTTGCAAGTTTCAGACCTGCTCTGCTGCTGAGGAATTTGCATACATTCGTTATGCAAATTGCCTACTTGCCTCCTTTGAAGGCTGGCAGTATAAATACCATGTTCTCCCAGAGTCCTTTGCTGCTCATAGAGGTTTGTTCCTGCTGAACTCACCTGGAGTGTCAGCCATTGCTATCTTAGTGTAGTTAATTCTTGGAGAGTGCATTTTGCACACTCACCAGTGCAGCCAGGTTTTGTGTTTATCTGTATTGCCTAGTCCTGTCTTGTTGTTCTGTCATGATTGCACTATCGCCAGCAGCGGTTGATAGCGAATCGCTCTGTCTTGTTTGGATCGCACTAGCCTCTAGCGGTAGCAGCTGTGGATCCTTCTGATCTGTATTCTTGGAGTGTAAGCTGGAGCAGAGGTTGCTACTGGCTACCTCACCCGTCTGTCTTGTCTGTTTGCGCTCATTTATGTTACTTGTGGCTAGTTAGGGTGGCACGCTTATCACTGGGCGCCTAACGCGCGGTGATCGTGTCTATAACGCGTTCACTGTTGCGAATGAGTGCGGTGTTTGCGTTTAGCTAGCGCTTGTTATTTTCCTTACATTTTGATCATTGTTTATTGCTGTATCTTTCTTGCTACTCTTGTGCCCTGTCTTGATTCGGTCTTGTTTCACTATTTGACAATCGCCATTCTTGCGATTGCGTTCCCACTTTGTTTCCGCTGTTGTGTGTTCACCGTCGCTGGGTGGTGACTAGATTGGTTGGCACACATACATTCTGTCCCTGTGCTCATTCTTTCTCTTTAGGGGCTATCTTGCCCTGTGTTGCTTCTCTTCGTACAATTTCCACTGGCATCTGTGGCAGCGCAGAGGGTTTATTCCTCTGCACTCCACAGCTCCATCTGCCCGAGGACTTCCGCAGTGTCAGCGCACCTCTTGTGTGTTGACCACGGAGATATCCCACAATCGTTACAACCTGAAACAACCCAACTGAAGAAATTAGCAGAACACTCTTTGCACATGACTGTTACTTAACTGTTACATAGCTTATAATTCCAAGAGAGAAAGAGATTCCAGGAGCAGTTTACCAGCAGTTAAAACAATCTTTTAATGATTTGCCTTTAAAAATATTCCAAGCAGCAATAAAAAATGTAGTAACAAAAAACAGCGATACTTATCAGGCACATGAGGTAGCATAGAGGTGCAGAGGAAGAGTCGACGGCCGTTTCGCCCCCAAATCAGGGCTTTCTCGAGACCGATCATTTGGTCTTGAGAAAGCCCTGATTTGGGGGTGAAACGGCCGTCGACGCAACAATGTTACCTTAAAAATACAATAGATATGGAAAGCACTTGAAGGAGTGTGTATTTTTCACCCGCTGCTTACCCGTAGATTTAGGAACTCACCTCTCCCAATATGGATATAAAACAATTTCTCTGAGCAGAACAGGTAGCACTGGGGATATTCAGACTACATTTCGTAAGGTAGCATTCATTTTTTATTTAGGATAAAATAGTCATACACTGTGCTAATTACACAATAGATGAAGTTCACAGCACTATTGTAACGATCGGTGTTAGTAAGCAGAGAGAATCTGATTAGTGGTGATCTGCAGTATCACCAATAATGCAGATGTCACCTGATTATTGATGATCTGCAGAATCACCAATAATGCAAGTGTAACTAACCTCTGGATACGGTAGCAGAAAGAATAACAATCAACATGTACAATATACAAGACTGTGGAAATATCCACCACACGGTGATTCCTCAGAGGTGTGGTTACCTCGGCCCAAGTGAAGATTGGGATCTCAGCACCTCGCAGTAATCGTCTGCTAGGACAGGCATCTCGGGGAGGCAAGCCTCAGAGATAGCCCACCAGTGGGAGACGTTCCACTGTGGAAAAGAGAAAGGTCAGACAGGCAGAGGTTCGGCAACAGAGAGACGGTAGCAGTACAAGAACAGAAGGCTGATTCAGAGTCCGTTAAACAGGCAGGGTCGGCAACTAAGAATCAGATAGGCAAAGGTACAAAATCGAGAAGAAGAAAGAGTAGTCAGGGAAAGCTAAAGTCAAGACACAGATAAATATACAATACGATCCTAGACTGAGGTGTGATGTCCTTGATATCAACACCAGGGAACTGAGCTAAGGTCTGAGCGTTTACACCTAAGTATTCACGACAGCAGACAGGGAGCAAATGACATCTGTGAGCTTAAATGCTGAAGCCCAGTTCCACCAGCCTGCCCAGGAGGCTGGAGCTCAAGTCAGCATGTGATTGGCTGGCTAAGGTCAGCTGATCGCCGGATCAGCTGACCTGTCTCCTCAGGGAATAAAGATCCTGCCGCCTCACGCGTGTGCGCATGACCCTCTGCCTCTGAATCTGAGAGGCCAGGTCCCCGGTCAGCGCCCGCCCGCACACGGAAGTCCGCCAGCTGAGTAGCGGGACCTGCCGCCATCCTATCAGCCGCGGCGGTGCCTGCCCTGCTCTGCGCCGGCGGCTCCGTGTGAGTTTCGGAAACCGCCGGCTGGGACGCGGAGGCCGCCGCCATGCTGCCCTGCGTGGCGGCGGCTCTGCTAATGTTCACAACTATAAGGCTATGCAAAGGTATCATATACAATCCATAATGCTTACAGTACTAGCCAGTGTTGCACTGATACATCCACATACAATATGCACTTACTCAAACACAGGCCACCCAGTGTGTCCAATGGAATATTTATATATATATATATATATATATATATATATATATATATATATATATATATATATATATATTTAAAAATTATGCAAAGAATACACAAAAATATGCGAAGGGTATTTATACCGTAAAAACATATACTATAAAATGTATATACTCTAAACATATACACTTAAGTGGCCAAATACTGATCACACTAGGTGGTCCGACCCACTGGGTAGCCCACACATACCTTCATCCACAGGAACTCAGATTTTTACATAAATCCAAAGATTTCAAACTCCATATTGAGTCCCCTGGGGATCATAGTGTTTAAGGAGAATATCCAAAAGCCCTCTCTATTGAACATCCTGTCGATGTAATCAATAAACTTTGTTTCATAGGTTTTACAGTTGTGTTTTTCTTTGTAGTGCTTGGAGTGAGGATGTCCATTCCATCCTTTCTTGATATTTTTGAAGTGTTCTCCTTTCTTTTAATATCCTCTTTGTATTTCTTCCCGCATGGGCAGATAATGCAATATACGACTCCCCTTGTGTCACAAGTTATGAGGTCTTTAATTTTCATAGATACATCTCCTGAGCATATTTCTTCTGTCTTCCCATAGCCCCTAGTTTCTCAGCAGTTAGTACATCTACCACAGCGTACAAAGCCCTCACCAAGTATTTTTATTTTTATTTATTCATCCCCATCTTCGCTGTAACGATCTTCAGGCCTACCGTACTTGACTTTCTGAATGTGAAGGTTGGCTCTTCCGGAATATTGTAATTGTATTCAACATTTTGTCCTTCTTGAGCACTTCCCAATGTTTTATTATGATCTTTTGAATTTGTTTATTCTAATTTGTACATTGTACTTAAAGTTTATTCTTATCTCCTGTTCCTCGGTCAGGTCCTTCAAGTTCTTCTTCAGTAACTCTTCCCTGATTGTTCTTCCCATATCCTCCCTTGCTATTTTAAACAATAATCTCCTGATATCCCAGTAAGAATTTTTCGATCAGTTTGGCTGCTTCTTGTTTATATTCTGCTACCTCTGTGCAGTTCCTTCTAATTCTGGTCATTTGCCCTTTGGGAATGTTATTAAACCAAGATGAGAGGTGGCAACTTGTGGCCAGTATATAGCTATTAACATCTGTTAATAATGTTACCTACCTTCTCCTCTACAATTGTTTAATATTTTTAATCAGAAGATAAAAAAAGGAGGGCTAGCTTAACGTCACTTTGAAAAACATAATTTTATTGGTAAAAAAAAGTATTTGGTAGAAAAAGGATAAAGTCAATGACTTCAACTGATCCTGTGTTCATTGGTTCTTTTTTTGTTGATTTAGCACCATCTTTAAAGAGGAACTCCATTGAAAATAATGTAATAAAAAAAGTGTTTCATTTTTACAATAATTATGTATAAATGATTTAGTCAATGTTTGCCCATTGTAAATCTTTCCTTTCACTGATTTACTTTCGGACATTCATCACATGGTGACATTTTTACTGCTGGAAGGTGAACTCACTGGAAGTAGCTGCTGCTTGCTTTTTTGGCAGTTGGAAACAGCTGTAAACAGCTATTTCCCACAATGCAATGAGGTTCACAGACAAGAAAATGCCTTGACCATGGTCCTGACATCTCACTGTGGGAGAGGTTCCACCACAATATCAGCCATGCAGAGCCCTCTGATGATCTGTTTGTGAAAAGGAATAGATTTCTCATGCAAAAGGGGGTATCAGCTACTGATTTGGATGAAGTTCAATTCTTGGTCACGGTTTATCTTTAACCATTTCTGGACCGTGCTAGCTGAAATCTACATGCCGTTTGTGGCTGCTTATTTCTGACTGGACGTGGATTTCAGCATCCCTGCCGCTACCGCATCACGTCCCTCTCTCTTTGCTGCAGCTCACTCGCCCTACTGTTGGTATGACATCAGAGCTCCATGAGCCAGTTAGCAGCTGATTTCATTTGCCCTTGACCCTGTCATCACTGTGAGCTGATCTCATTGGCTCACATTGATCACAGGGTCAGAAGCCAGTGAAATCTGCTCCTAACGGGCTCACAGAGCTCGTCGTCATAGAGAAAAATGCAGTGAATCACATAAAAAAACTCAAACCTATGAAAAACACAAATGCAAAAAGCAAGCAATGTTTCTGCATTTTTGTTTTCATTTCAGATTCTGGGAGCCTATGTAGTAGGTATCCCAGCATGCAACATGATCCAGGTTGCTAGAGGGATTAAATGCTTCAGCCTGCAACTAGTTAAATGAATGTTTGCATTTTGAATCAAACAAATGACGATTCAAATTTAGTGTGAATCACTGTCCAAGCATGATCAGTTAGAAGATTCTTAATTTAAAAGCAGTTCTGTATAAGATTCATGATTTTCTGATAGAAAGCGGCATCAAGTCTATTCTTTTCCTTATTTTTATAAATTTGAATTTCATGATTATGTAATAAGTCCCTAAGGGGGAATAGTGTGCTTTGACAGAAACCTTAACCTTGCAAAATATACATTTCACAATAGATTATCCTGGTGCTTTTCAAAACTGTTAGCATCCCTTCTACCCACAATGCTCTTTCTCACTGCTAAGTAAGCTGTATAATGAAAAATAGGAATGACAGTATAGATGCCTGACTACTCACACTGCAAAAGGCAAGTTTTAATGTGTAATGATGTTATACTGTAGTGCAGAGAATGTGAATGCCAAAAAAAGTAAATATTAGTATAGAATACAAAATAAATGCTAGCATGAAGTTATTGGGGGTATGATTCATTCAGGCTGACAGTTCTATCTGTGTTGCTGAGCATCCTGAATTTGAAACATGCCGGGACAGTGAAGTAGAAAAATGTTTAAAAAGGATGCACCAGCACCAACTTCAGCTTGTACAGTTTTAATGGGTGCTTAGAATTTTTTTCTTTGCTTTAATCTAAGGTCCCACTCCCTATGTCGTTTAGTTTAATTCAACTGAAAGTTATTCTGAATGAGTTTATATAATATAGAAAGATTGTTATATGCAATTTAGCAATATATATTTCAAGTCAATATTCTTTGGGGTTGCATTCCCATTGACAGCAGGAACGCAACAACACAGATCGAGACAGCAGCGGCGCATGTTATGTTCATGTTGCACATACAGTTAATTAAAAGTATGCTTAATTTATACTGTTAGGCTTCTTGCACACCAAGACGTTGTGTTAGGTGCCACGTTAAGGTCGCATAACGTGCACCTAACACAACGTATGGTGCTGCAAGAGCCGACGGTAGAGTGAGCCGCGTTAGGCGGCTCGATTCCTATAATGTCTCCCAGAGTGGCGCTGATTGGCCAGCGGGACCACGTGATGCGGAGCGAGACACTCCGCATCACGTGGTCCCGCCGGCCAATCAGCTGCCGCCAGTGCAGTGAATATTAAGTAGCCATGTGCGCGGCTACTGTAGCTGGCTCTCCCCGCCTCCTCTCCGCCCCCCACTGCGCATGTGCAAACAGTCTAACGCGGCTATAGCCGCTCCAACGCCGTAGCATGCTGCACTTTGCACCGAACGTGCAGCATTACATGTAACGCAACGTGGGCTGTGTGAACAGCCCACTTGTGTTACATTGCTGTGCGGAGCGTTACAGGCGCACTAACGTGCGCCTGTAACGTCTTGGTGTGTAAGCAGCCTAAATGTACACATTTAACCCACTGTACTACCACGAACCTGCTGCACTGTTAACGTACCATCGGTGGTGCATTGCATTAACGTAAGCCACATTACAAAGCTACTGTTACACACAACGCATCACTGTTAACATGGCCTCAGTGTTTGTAGCTTTCAAATTTTTATAAATACATTTTGTGGTGTGGCATAAAATTCCATACTCTCTCTTTTAAAACAATTTTGTTGCATAGGATAAGCATCATTAGGTATATTTTAGTACTGTGATGAGTCCTGTCAGGAACAGAATTGTATGCAGTTAATTCCTATAAAATTGTTATTGTTTTAATTGTTGTTGTCAAATTGGACCTTCACAATGGTCTTAGGGGCTTCCAATACCAAAGAAAAGCCAAATAGGACATTTTTATCTACTTCAGTTTCTATTGTTTTTACCTCCCGAGGTTCCTGACAATTCTGGCATTTCAGCTATTGTTCATAAGAACTTGTGTGATTATAATTGTATACAAACTACATTGTACAGTGCATTTTTTTTGTTTGCTATTAACAACTGTAACACTATCTTGTGTATTAAGCTCCTCAAAAAATCAATACCGACTCCCTTTAAAGCGATACTTGAGTGAAAACAAAGAGATGAGATAAACAATTGTTTCTATTTTGTTCTTTCTAATATTAAAGGAAACCTAAACTGAGAAGGATACGGATTTTTCCTTTTAAAATAATACCAGTTGCCTGACTCTCCTGCTGATTCTGTGTCTTTAATACTTTCAGCCAAAGACCCTCAACAAGCATGCAGATCAGGTGCTCTGACTGAAGTCAGACTGGATTAGCTGCATGCTTGTTTCAGGTGTGAATCGGCCACTACTGTAGCCGAAGAGATCAGCAGGGCTGACAAGCAACTGGTGTTGTTTAACAGGAAACATCCATATCCCTCTCAGTTAAGGTTCCCTTTAACTCTTTCAGCCAGAGAAAGAAGAAAAGCATTACAGCATATTTGTGTGCTATATCTGTTTGGCTATTGTGTAGCCAAATCCTACCTCAGTTGCAGTTTAGTGTTAGGCAGATAGGGGGAAGGTTAGTGCTCGGAGTAATTAGGGGAGGTCTCTGTGAGAGATAGGTTAGGAATTGTGATAGTAAAATATCAACAACATTACCAATAATCTACTGTTGACATTACCCAATGCCCAAATTCTAGGGTGCCTTTTATTCCATGTACAACTGCAAAAGGTACAGGGCATGATGGAAGAGCACACCTAATTTTCTTTTGATCATATGTGATTTAAAGTGGACCTGAACTTAGAACTCCTCTCTGTTCTAAAAGATACACAAGAGCATAATAACCTCTAAACAAAAAAAAATGTATTTGTTATAGCTGATACAAATCCTAAAATAAATTTGCGCGGTTTCTACTTCCTGATTCATGGAAGTAGACATATTGTTAACCTCCTGTGCTTTCAAATGGGCTTATCTGCTTATCTGCCATAGGCAGTCATGTGACACAGAGGAGGGATCAAATTACAACTAGTGATTAGACACAAATGAATGGGAATTACACAGGTTAAACCTTTTAAATACATACAGGGTGCATTTCTGTTATGTTTTCCTTGTGTCCTGTGCAAGAGTCAGGTCCACTTTAAATACATTAATATATGGAGACCAGGGGCGTTCCTAGCGCTGTTCATTCGTGGCCCGTGCCACGAACCTGGCGTAGGGTGCCCCTGATCTATTTATGGGGGTGCCCAACACAGGTGCCCAGAATGTATGTGGGCAGATTGGGCACAGTCAGCCGCACAATGAGCCAATGCGGCCGCCGTTCGCTCGATACGGCGGCCGCTCACATTTCCGGCTCCCGACATCAAGTTGAAAAGTGACAGGCAGCATACGCTGCCTTGATCCGCCCCCCTGCCGCCCGTGCTCCAATCAGAAGCGGAGGAGCACCTGGCAGGGGGCGTGGCGTTCCATTGAAAGGCAGGGGGCTGGAGCCATGGAGCGTGATTAGCTCCGCCCCCTGCACGGAGTCTGACCCAGGCAAGAAGGCAGCACGTGGTGTCATATTGGCGGCACCGGCTTCCCCCCGCCAAAGCATCCGCTCGCCTCGCCGCCAGACTGCTCCACGCCTCCTCCACCACAGAGCAGCAGACCACCAGACTACTGCACCACCATCTGGCCGCCGCCTCAGTAAGTGGCAGCAGCAGCACCCAGCAAATACAAGCGGTGGGGGTTTGGTGGGGAGGGGGAGATGAGAGGGTGCAGCACTACAGCCAGAGCCAGCTAGCCACCCTGAAGCCAGCCCAGTAGTTGCCAAGCCAGGTGGGGGGTTTGGGGTGGAGGGGAAAGTGGAGCCAGCTAGCCTCACACAGCCACCCCGCAGCCAGGCCAGTAGTAGCTGCCCACTAGCCAGGTAGGGGGTTTGAGGTGGAGGGGAAAGTGGAGCCAGCTAGCCACACACAGCCACCTTGCAGCCAGGCCAGTAGTAGCCGCCCAATAGCCAGGTGGGGGGTTTGGGGTGGAGGGGAAAGTGGAGCCAGCTAGCCTCACACAGCCACCCTGCAGCCAGGCCAGTAGTAGCTGCCCAATAGCCAGGTGGGGGGTTTGGGGTGGAGGGGAGAGTGGAGCCAGCTAGCCTCACACAGCCGCCCCGCAGCCAGGCCAGTAGTAGCCGCCCAATAGCCAGGTGGGGGGTTTGGGGTGGAGGGGAGAGTGGAGCCAGCTAGCCTCACACAGCCACCCCGCAGCCAGGCCATTAGCAGCCACTAGCCAGGTGGGGGGTTTGGGGTGGAGGGGAAAGTGGAGCCAGCTAGCCTCACACAGCCACCCTGCAGCCAGGCCATTAGCAGCCACTAGCCAGGTGGGGGGTTTGGGGTGGAGGAGGGGAGAGTGGAGCCAGCTAGCCACACACAGCCACCCCTCAGCCAGCCCAGTAGTAGCCCCTAGCCAGGTGGGGGGTTTGGGGGGTGCCTGTCACTACCTAAACTGAGGGCTCCTGTCACTAACTGAACTGGGGGGCTCCTGTCACTACCTAAACTGGGGTACTCCTGGCACTACCTTAACTAGAGGGCACCTGTCGCTACCTAAACTATCCAGGCCAGCCAGCCCAGCATCACCACCAGCCAACCAGCCCAGAATCACTATCAAAAAGGCCACAGCATCACCACCAGTCAGGCCAGCATTTACTTCAACCAGCCAAGCACAGCCCAGCATCACTGCCAGCCAACCCAGCCACAAAATCGGCCACAGCATCACCGCCAGCCAAGCCACAGCATCACTGCCAGGCCTTTCAGCCCACACATCATCCCCAATCCAGCCAAAAACCGTATTGCCAGGTACAGCAGCCAGTAGAGGAGAATTCAGAAGCCAGGTGAGAGGTGTCTACCATATTAAGGGGGCATTCTGCCTATTTATGTGAAATGCTGTCTATTTATGTGCCTCATGATTGCTGAATTTAACTTGTTGAGGGCCTCAAGATTGCTGAATTTGTCTTGTTGGGTGCCTCATGATTTTTTTGGGGGCCTCATGATTGCTGAATTTGTCTTGTTGGGGGCTTCACGCTTGCTGACTTTGTCTTGTTGGGTGCCTCATGATTGCTGAATTTGTCTTGTTGGGGGCCTCATGATTTCATGATTTCTGAATTTGTCTTGGTAAGGGCCTCATGATTGCTGAATTTGTCTTGTTGAGGGTCACATGATTGCTAACTGCGAGACTATGGGAAAAGCCGAATCATCATCATATGAGACAATAGCATTAACTACTTTTTTAGCTTTTTAAAACAGAAAATAAAACTGGGAGGTTCTAAAAAATGAATATATTTTTTCAGGAGTAGGATGGATGAAATTGTTTATCTTTTCAGTTTTTCAACTTGTATTTTCCATAATGTTCATGTATGTGTTAAAACGTTTGTATAGTATTTAGTTTAAATTGCTGTTGCCACTTTGTGATAGATAAGTGACTTGTGGGTTGCAGTTTGGGCCTCCAAAAAGTTCGCCACCACTGTCCTAATCTAATGTACGATTGGCCCCACCCATGGCCACGCCCACTAACTGCATGACCACGCCCATTTTTGCTGCGGCGCGCTGTGCGCGCCGCACATAGCCCCCACCTGGTGCCCCCAGGTGCCACTGATCTCCAAGGACCCTAGGAACGCCCCTGATGGAGACAATTTCACTTTCACCACAACATGAAAAGCAACACTTCATTTTTCCACTAGGATGCCTGTTTTTACACAAGTAGTTTGTAAAGAGGTCTACATTCTTATGGGATAGCCCTTCAAATCCCCAAATTTTCCCTCGAATATCACAGCTTTTTGGTTTGAATGCTTCTGAAACAAATCCAGGTGTTAAGGGTAAGGATAACATTTCAATTTTCTGCACATGAATTCATATTACTTTAAAACATGTTTTAGACATCTGGATCAGGAGGGGCAAATTGTTTTCTTTACTAGAGGCCATTCAAGACCTAGCAATGCTCCAAATATTTCATCAGTTGTAAAATTCATGTTTTGCTAAACATTTGGGAGAGCATAAAACACTTTTCATTACAAAAACTAAATAAAAAAAATACTTTTTTAGAAATATTGTTTCATCCCTTTCATTATTTCAGCTTTTTTAATTCATCACAGCATTAAACAATAAATAGTAAGAGAATATCAAAATCTGATCTATCCTTTAACTACTTAACTACCCTAAAACAGTGACTCAACTTATTTATATTTTATAGCACAGAATTTATGCTAGAACTCTATTGTTTTTATTTGTATTTCTTTAGTTCAGCTGAGACAGCAGTGTGTGCTGAAATGAGAGCTGCATGTAAAATGTGGAGAATCTCTGAAGTTTTCTTTATAACCTGAAGCAATGTCAAGTTAAGGTAGAAAACAAAGGAATAGGAGAAATTCATTAAACTTAATAGAGATCTTGTTCTGTAAGTTATAGCTCAACTTCCTCAAAGTTTAAAGAGAACCTGTACTGAGTAAAATTATTTAAAATAAACACATGAGGTAACTTCAAATGAACATTACATAGTTACCTTGCCATCAGTTCCTCTCAGAAGCTCACCATTTTCTTCTGACAATGATCCCTTCCAGTTCTGACAACATTTTGTCAGAACTGAAATATATCAGTTGCTGTCAGTTATATATCAGTTGCTGTCAGTTACAGCTGAGAGGAGAACTGATGTGTCCATGTTTCCCTATGGCTCAAGTTGGCGATGTTACAGTTTAACTGTGTGCTGACCAGAAAGCTGTTATGGGGTAATGGCCATTTTCAAAATGGAGGACGGAGAATTCCATTAATCACAGTGGACAAACAGGATGCAGGAGAGGAAAAATAGATTGAGGAGTAGACTAGACGAGGGGTAAGTATGACTTGTGTATGTTTATTTTGACTTTTAATTTTCAGTTCAGATTTTCTTTAAGGGATCTTTAACAGTTTTGATGCACCACCCATGCCGTCATTTATTCAATATAAGATTTCACCATCGTATGCAATATTTTTCATGCATGGTCATCACAGTATGCAAAAGAATCACAGAAAATAATTTGCATTTCTAAAAAAAAATGTTGCACATTGGCAGGAATCTGCTAGAAAGCACCTCTATATATACTCTCTCTCTCTCTCTCTCTCTCTCTCTCTCTCTCTCTCTCTCTCTCTCTCTTTCTTATGCACACACACATACACACACACACACACACACACACACACACACACACACACACACACACACACACACACACACACACAAGCACACACACACACACATTTTCTCTCATAGTCTAATTCAGACTGTCATGCCTGGTCTACACATCAAATTTTGATTGACTATTAATTAGCCAATTTTACCTCTTCCATGTAGTATGATAGTTGTCGTATGCAATGGCCCACATGCAATTAACTTTTTCTCTTGAGTTTTATCCTAGGTGATAGTTTCAAACCTGTCAATAAAATGCCTTTGATACCATTAGTAACACATACTCAAAACAGGCGGTTAATTTAACACCCCCCCCCCCCCCCCCGGAAAAAAATGATGCAATTTGACTCAGTGATACCCAAAGCATCCGCATTTTTTTTCTGGCAATATGCAGATAATTTTTTGTTTTTCCTAATATAGCTGACATCTTCCACAGCACCGTAAAGAGAAAATTGAATAGGTAATGACATTAAATGTCCAACAATAGAGCTCATGGTCTGTAATTCATTATTCCTATCATAGTTTGGGTTCAGTTTGGATTGAAGCCATATAACCAACCAGTTTGTTTCAAAGACCTAGAAGGAAGCATTCAGAGGAAGCCCATGTGACCCAGGGAAAGCACAGAAACTTCTTGCAGATAATGTCATGGCCAGGAACATGCCTTGTACTTTAGCACTGTCAAAAATGCTAACCACTTAACCTCCCTGACAGTATAATTTTTTTCAGATTTTAGGGTCTAAACATGGTACATTTTTTTCATGTGCATTTAGACCCTGAGGGCTGGAACCCACAGGAGCGCTTTTGGCAGCGTTTTGGCAGCACTGCGATACGCTAGCAGTTTGCCAAAACGCTGGGCTAATGTTAATGGATGGGGCAACTTCCACAGGAGCGTTTGCGTTTCCCAGAAACGCAAACGCAGGACCTGCAGCATTTTGGGAGCGTTAGCGCTTCAATGTAAAGTATTGAAACGCTAGCAGAAACGCTCAGCAAAACCTAAACTGAGCGGTTTTGCTAGCGTTTTGCGGTTCAGCACACTGTAACAAAATGAAAAATAATTCACAGGACCAATCAGGATAAAAACGCAAAACGCAAAACGCTAGGCACCCGCTGGGGAAAAAAATACAATGTTGCAAAACACGACCAAAAACGCGCATGAATCCGCTTGCAAACCGCTCAGACAAAACGCTAGCGGTTGCGTTTTGCGTTTGCGGTTCTCAGTGGGTTCCAGGCCTAAAAGCAGGCAAAAAAAATCATACTGCAGAGTATCTGCAGCAGCCCCTGCACATTACTCACCTTCCTGTGATCCAGTGCTGCAATTCTCCTTCCTGTCCACCGTGTGGTGCACAACCCCTATAGTGAGATTGTCATCTGCAATCATGTGACAAATGGGGATCTCACCGAGAGGACCAGAAGAATTCTGGCTATCAGTGTCTGGTTCCTTTGGAGATTAGTTCTAACTGGCACCACGGTAGATCCCCATAACTCCTGGCAGCTACCTAGAGACAGGCTCGGGATTACCACTTCTAACTTCTTTTTTCCATCCCGAGCCTGGCTCGGGTTCGCGGAAGTTAATAGTTATAAGCTGATGGCACTTGCAAAATAGGTTGAGCATGTTGTATTTTTAAATGATTAGAATGACAATAAAATTGTAACTTAAAAATGAACAGTTTAACATACTCTTTAACTTCAGAAAATAAGTGTTTGTACAAGTGCAATATACGGTTTTATGAAAATCATCATCTACATCAAAGTAGATATATCCATATTTGCTACCGTACTGCCTATGTATTCTAAACTGCACAGAAAATATCCTTGTTCAGCACACATAGGCGTCAATTCACTAAGATCATGCTGGTGATAAGGCAAGAGAAAACTTACCACCACACAACAATCAGTATTTTCAGTGTTAATTCACTAAAGAAGCTTGCCTTATTAAGGTGTAGAGATACGTTTTCACAGTTATCTTCTCATTTCTATCCTTAAGTTACCTCCTCTGTAGTTATTTTCACATGCATTTAATTAACAGCCTGTCTTTAACTTTAGAATTCTGCCGTAATTTTCAGGATTAAAATGTTAACTTTAGAGTTCTAGCCTTAACGTAAAGACAGAAGAGTTAAAGACAGAAGAGTAAAGACAGACTAAAAATTTACTCAGCAGAATTGAAAAGGCTTGGTGTTTCTTTAACAGTTTCACAGCATCAGACCTTTGTTTTTCTTATAGAAGTTTCATTTTTAGCTACATTTTTAGCTAAGCTCCGCCCCATCAAAGAAAACTACCCCTGATGCTGTGCAAAGCATGATGGGATTTCCTATGTTGTTATTCACATTGCCTAGCAACTGGGAGGGGTGATCAGGACACAGGACAGTTGGAGCTGTGTCTCATGCTTCCTGTCACCTTCTTTCAACCAAAAAGATGGCTGCCCGTACGAAATCACATACCTTTGCCTGTTCTTTTAAAGCAGGGTGGGTAAGAGATTATATTACCTATCTATTTTAATTAACATAAATAATCTAACTTAATGACAGTATGTTTGTTTAGGCTGAAGTTCCTCTTTAACTTTAGGTTTGCCTGAGGTAAATAGTTTAGTGAATACTACATGCCTTATCACCATGGTGGTAACACTAGAAACAGCTCAGAAGCATTATTAAAGACAAGAGATGAGCTTAGTGAATTGAGACCATATTATTATTTTAAATAAAAATTGTGGATGTAAAATGTTTCATTTGGAAAAATGGCTATAACTGTATGTTTTACAGTTTAATTTACACAAATATTGTTGACTGGTTTCAAACGATGAATATTGTTTACAGTTGCCTTTCATTTATCACAAATTAATAACGTATCAGTTATTATAAATATGTTTTTTCACTTAAGGTCTACAGGACCATTACCACTAAATTGCTGTTTTAACCTTTTTTATGAAAGGCCATTTGTCTGAACCAAACAAAAGAATCTTTAAAATTCTGATATCTTTTGAGATATTTCCATGACGGTCTAAGTAAACACATTTTCATATTTCTTTAAAAAACAAGTTTAATACAATGCTGCATAGATCAGTCATTTCCAGTATAACTGCAGTCAGTTTCATGCAATATGACAACCTCAAAACTGTTGTTGAATTTTAATGCATTTTGATAGGAATAACAAGTTAATAAGAATATTATTAATATGAAAATTGACAATCTGACAAGTTATTTACTGTTAATTTACCATGTCTAAAACACTCAGTATCTCTCCACCTAAATATAATATCGTGCAGAAGAGGAAACACACAGCTCGTAAAAACTGAGCAGCACAGCTTGCTTTATGACTGTATTTGTTTCATCATTGTAAGTGGAAAGAGATTTTTTTTTGTAAAAAACAGTAAACATATTAACAAATACAAGTTTAATTCTATCAAACATTTCAGGAATACAAATGTATCAATTAATGAATGAATGAAGCATGCAGTAACCCTTTATCCCCATGCAGGTTTGTATAACTAAAAAAACAAATTATAGTGGCTCATTACTTCCATATAAGGGAGAATTAGACAGGCTGTTATCTCTAAATACACTCTCTGTGATTTCTCTATTTCCCTTCTCTCCTGTGGAAAAGTTTAGGTGCCCTTTAAGTGTTGGGTTATGAAACCACCCAAAAGGGAAACCATACAGTAGGGTAATGAAGGTAAATGCTTTTCTTACTATTATGTATACAGTTTTCTCCACTTCTAATCCAAGATTTTGTAATCCTAAGGCTTAATGAATTTAGCCTAGTGTGTATTACTGTGCTAATAAGTGGTATGGAGGAGGGTTAACCTTGGTAGCAAACAAGCGTGGAGGGAAAATGAAACTGAACCAATAAGAAATAAATTAAAAGCTCAGATACAAAATTAGAATCTTCACACATTGTAGCTAGTTTATAGGTCCTTATACTATACGTACTGCAAGTAATACATCACTATTGTAAAATGGGGGGCAGTAATGTAAATTTATTGTATTATAGTATTGGTAGTATATGTGGTATAAACAGACTCTATTTTAGGCATTCTTATTTATAAATACACTAACATTAACAACCTCCTGCAGTTCCTTTTTACATTTTTCAGATCAAATAAGAGTTTGGTCATATTTAATTGGATCAATTTTCTGCCTTCAATATAATCCTCCCTGACTGATACAACATAAAAGGAGTCTTTCACAGAAATATGTCCTGCGGATCAAATATTACCTTAATGGATAATTGCAGCCTATTTTTAGACTTCACACTAAAATTCAAAAGAAGCAATTCTCTGGAAACTACTCTAAAGTTAATTACAGTAATTGAAACCGATAAAAGTTGTCAATTGATAACAATATTTACAGTATTTCAGTTTGTTCTTGAACCTCATCAAGGTGTTATAGGTTAACCTAGGCAAGATACTAAATTTCAACTTTCTTTTGATTGATGTTTCACTTTTGCTTATCACTTATATTGTACAGGATCTTCATATCTAATAGAATATATGTAATGTTAAAATATATCATTTTTGGTGTGGATTGTTAATGAGCTTTTTAAAGCTGGGCTGCTCCAGGCAAAAATACTCGTTATCTATTTAAAAATTACTTTCATCTACATTATAATACGAAAAAAAAAAGATATTCACAGAGTTCTCTCCCCTCATTCATTTAGTCGACTCAGACTCTCATTGGCCATATGTACTTCTGCATGCCAGTCTCTTTCAATCACAGCTTCTTTCAGCTGTTACATTGGCATGCTCATAGCTTTACATATGCTGTCTTACCATATTTCTTAGCTATCTTAGCCTCTGCCATCCTCTTCTTCTTTTGCTCTTAATTTTTCCAAACATCAAAGATTTCATTTCTCCAAAGAATCTGGCCTTCTCATTATAGGCCATAGCCTATTCCAGGTGATAAGTAGCTTGCAGATGCGAGCTACTTATGACCTTGCCATCATGCAAGGATTACCGGCAAATCCTATTGCCTCTTTCCTTCGTGCGATGGCTGATCGTTAGGGAGCATTACTCAGGTGAAATCCTGTCCTTCAGCTCCATGACCTCGCTCCCCAGAGATGCGTGCACACACCGACCAAACATCGCCGCCACTGCAACCATTTCATTGGCTCAGACAGTGGACCAATGGGGAGCTCCGGCGGGAGCTTCAAAGATGCTTTGCTGGGCTTGGATATACAGCAATTACAGTGAGAGTACACTGTAATTGCTGAGCGGCACTTATGGCCGAAGTTATTTGGCGGTATGCTAATTATTAGAGGAAGACCAGCGCAGTTGAGGGGGGCTTTGGGGATCTGCAGTGACCCAACGGGTCTCCTTACTAGAGCAGACCCCTATGCAGCTGCAACGACATGTGTTAGCTGGTTTAGACCTGCTTTTTGCAGGTCTACGCTAGCGCCAGTGCAGTTTCCAGGCTAAAATGCACCCAGGGCGAGGGTGTAAAAATTGCCCCCCCCCCGAGCAAGGTATGGGTGCCCGCAGTATAGGTTAGCCAGGTCTAGTTGCACTTAGTATAGGTCCCCCAGTATAGATAGCCAGGCATAGGTGAGCCAGTATAGTTGCCCCCGCTATAGGTTAGCCAGGTAGGTGCCTCCAGTATAGGTAGCCAGTATAGTTGCCCCCAGTATAGGTTAGATAGGCAGGTGCCCCCGGTATAAGTTAGATAGGTAGGTGCCCCAGTACAGGTTAGCTAGGTGGGTGCCTCTAATATAGGTAGCCAGAATAGTTGCCCCCAGCATAGATTATATAGGTAGGTGCCCCCAGTATAGGTTATTTAGGTAGGTGCCTGCAATATAGGTAGCCAGTATAGTGGCCACCTGTATGGGCTAGCTAGGTAGGTGCCCCCAATATAGGTTAGATAAGTGCCCCCAGTATAGGTTAGCTAGGTAGCTGCCCCCCAGTATAGGTTAGATTAGGTAGCTGTCCCCCAGTGTAGGTTAGATTAGGTAGCTGCCCCCCAGTGTAGGTTAGATAGGTAGGTGCCCCCCAGTGTAGGTTAGATAGGTAGCTGCCCGCCAGTGTAGGTTAGATTAGGTAGCTGCCCCCACCAGTGTATGTTAGATTAGGTAGGTGCCCCCCAGTGTAGGTTAGATTAGGTAGGTGCCCCTCAGTATAGGTTAGATTAGGTAGGTGCCCCCCAGTGTAGGTTAGATTAGGTAGGTGCCCCCCAGTGTAGGTTAGATAGGTAGCTGACCCCCAGTGTATGTTAGATCAGGTAGGTGCCCCCAGTATAGGTTAGATAGGTAGCTGCCCCCCAGTGTAGGTTAGATTAGGTAGCTGCCCCCCACCGTAGGTTAGATTAGGTTGGTGCCCCCAGGATAGGTTAGATAGCTAGCTGTCCCCTATAATGGAGGGGGGAGCCGGAGCCGCGGGGAGGGCAGCCCGACCTCTCCCTCCCTCCCCTCTCCCGGGCCGCCCTCCGTGCTCCCCCCTCAGATGCAGAGCGAGCAGCCGGGAAGCGCTGTTTACAACTCACCTCCCTGGCTCCAAGCGCTGCTCTCTCGCCGCTGGTCTGTCTCCTCTCTCTGCATAGATGGGGATACACACACTGTTTCCTGCTAAACAGGAAGCAGCATGGCAGCGTGTGTATCCGCATCTATGCAGAAAGAGGAGACAGACCAGTGGCGAGAGAGCAGCGCTTGGAGCCAGGCAGGTGAGTTGTAAACAGCGCTTCCCGGCTGCTCGCTCTACATCTGAGGGGGGAGCACGGAGGGCGGCCCGGGAGAGGGAGGGAGAGGTTGGGCTGCCCTCCCTGCGGCTCCGGCTCCCCCCTCCATTATAGCGCCACGGGCGGCGGCACGGCCCTAAAAACGGGCATGGCTAGCGCTCATGTCTGCCGGGGTGCATCGCTTCCCGGCTGCATGAAAAATGTACTTGGATAGTGTGAAAAGAACTTGCTGGGTGATAATATTGCGTTCTGGGTGATAATATTGCCCAAGCAAGTTATTTTCTGCCCAGGGGGATGTTAAGCTGAATTGGATTGGGCGATAGGTGCTAAGTGCTGGTGAGTTCAGAAATAGAATATGGCCCTATGTGTCCAAAGTATTTAAGTTTTAACAGCAATATCAATCCTTCTAGTGAACACACTGGCCTTATTTCTTTAAAGGATACCCGAACTGAAATGTGACATAATGAGATAGACATGTGTATGTACAGTGCCTAGCACACAAATAACTATGCTGTCTTCCTTTTTTATTTCTCTGCCTGAAAGAGTTAAATATCAGGTATGTAAGTGGCTGACTCAGTCCTGACTCAGACAGGAAGTGTCTACAGTGTGACCCTCACTGATAAGAAATCCCCCTTTTTTACCTCTTTCTTGCTCTCAGAAGCCATTTTCTGCTAGGAAAGTGTTTTATAGTTGGAATTTCTTATCAGTGAGGGTCACACTGTAGTCACTTCCTGTCTGAGTCAGGACTGAGTCAGCCACTTGCATACCTTATATTTAACTCTTTCAGGCAGAGAAATAAAAAAGGAACACAGCATAGTTATTTGTGTGCTAGGCACTGTACATACACATGTCTATCTCATTATGTCACATTTCAGTTCGGGTATCCTTTAAGCATCAACTGGTTTGATCTTCTGGCAGTCCAGGGAACTCGCACAGCTTTCTCCGAACCCAAACACTCCAAACACAATTCAAAATCGCATGACCTTATTTATAGTCCAACTTTCATATATGTTACTACTGAGAAGACCATAGCTTTAACTATCTCCTGGAGCATGCACTGTTTCCTGGAGCATGCATGCTCATTACCCTGACCCTCAGGAACACTGCGAGCACCAGACAAATCTGGCTCCTCTGCTTAATAAGTAAATGTGTTGGCAACATCGTGGACTATAGATGTATGTAAGATCATGACAACCACACTGTAGAACACTGTGTATAAAGAACATTTTAATTGGCTATGGTGATTTTGTATTGAATGGCTGTTGTGATGGTATAGCTATTTAAGTTGGGGCATCATTCATTACTTTGGACACTTACTGTAGCTTAAAGGCTTGAAAAAGAGCAAGAAACAGGAAACAGTGGCGCTGTCGCTGGAGCCATTATTGATTTTTTTACTAAATCATTAAAAATGATCATATAACTCTCAGTCAGTACACAAACATTTTGCAGGGATCACCTAACAGGACTAAAAATGTTGCACCTGTGATAAATTTCAGAATGTAAATCAAGGAGAGGAAATATTTTACAATAAACAAACAATGACTAAATTATTTAGAAATTAATATTAATAAAATAATAAAAAAAATTATTAATTATGTTATTGTTACTACAGATTCTCTTTAGTCAAGGGTTAAAGCTACGTATACCATGTTTGCCCATAGATAGCAATATGCTTTGGATAAAAAAAAATCGAATTAAAATTTGTATTTACTGTGTTGTATATGAGAAATGAAAAAAAGGTGAAAGGGTATGATCTTTGCTAGGATTGTGACATTTCCATTTTCTTGTGCTGTCTGGAGAATATTCAATAATAAGAGAAATATTACTTCAACTGTCTTATAGAACTGTACACTTACTCACACTTTTGCAAAAGGACACCGTTGAGATAATTTTCCTATTTTGCCATCAATATATATTACAAACGAGATAAACAGAGGAACACCAAGAGCCCCAATAGTGTAGTATGTATTGACAAAGGGGGTAATGACAAAGAGTAATAGTTGTTATACTCACAAACATGGGTCACCAATAGGCAACCACTGTAAAGGCAGGTGGGGAGATTATCCTGACCCCACTCAGGAATAAGAAGTCGCTCTCTGTAGATAGTAGAAAGGGTCGCAACCCTCCACCAAGGGTGGATACAATATTATATAAGAGAGAACAGAGGCGCCAAAAGGATAAAAGGGGTTTTAAAGGAGCTTAAAAGCCAAAACTTGGTAATTAGAGGAGGCAGTGGTGGACTTACCCCCTCCAAGCAGACACAACACGACTGTACATTCAGTCTATTTATTAACGAACTCCAGATAAAACAAAGCAACACGTTTCACGGGTCAGCGCCCGCTTCCTCAGGCAATAGAAAAAGGAGTTACAGCATCTAGCAAAACAAACAACACTCAGCGCCTCTGCCAGGCAGAGGCGCTGAGTGTCGTTTGTTTTGCTAGATGCTGTAACTCCTTTTTCTATTGCCTGAGGAAGCGGGCGCTGACCCGTGAAACGTGTTGCTTTGTTTTATCTGGAGGAAGCGGGCGCTGGAGGAAGCGGGCGCTGAACCGTGAAACGTGTTGCTTTGTTTTATCTGGAGTTCGTTAATAAATAGACTGAATGTACAGTCGTGTTGTGTCTGCTTGGAGGGGGTAAGTCCACCACTGCCTCCTCTAATTACCAAGTTTTGGCTTTTAAGCTCCTTTAAAACCCCTTTTATCCTTTTGGCGCCTCTGTTCTCTCTTATATAATATCAATATATATTACTAAGTGAATTGTGGGCAGTAAAAAGGCAATATATTGCACTGAAACTCAGGAGTCTGTGCAAATCACATGTACTTCAGAAAAGCAATAGTCCCCTTGAGATAAGAATGTTTCTATTAATTCCACATATGTACACCAGGTAAGCTGTTATACTTTGGATGCTGTGTAACATGAATCCCAAAACATCTTTTTACTTATTTCTCATCCTCCTAGGATAGTGCTTAACCTAGACATATGTAATTTAATCTACCACTTTCAAGGTGAAACCACGATTGGGGCACATAGCAGCTAGTGGAAATTCTCAGATATATTACTCAACTCACTGCTAATCTGGTGGTGTGTAATATGACCTACTTCTATGTGTCCGTGTGATTTTTTTTTTATAATAATAACAAAGTAAAAGAGGAGTTGTAATGGAAATAACATAATTAATAAAATTGCTATTTATTTGTTTTTTTTACAATATTGATTTATAAATTATTTAGTTAGCAATTTTACTACTACTACTACTACTGCTACGGCTATTGCTACTGCTACTGCAACAATAATAATAACAACAACAACAACAACAATAATAGTAATAATAGTAATAATAATAGTAATAATAGTAATAATAATAATAATAATTATTGTTATTGGTATTGTTATTATTGTAATTGTTATTGTTATTATTATTATTATTATTATTATTATTATTATTATTATTATTATTATTTTGTATTTATATAGCACCGACATACAGAGTATATTGTCTTGTCACTTGCCCATTTCTTCACTCTGATTTGCATTCTGCAATATATCACAAGTGATGACATCTTTAGTCCTTTCAGGTAATCTCTGTACAGTGTTTGTTTATTATGAGTGTTCTAAAGCCAGAAGAAAATATCTGACCTCACAGAAAGAATTTTGGGAGGGCAGAGAATTCTGCATATCTAATCATCACAGGGAAGGTGGGGCAACATGCTAGTATGTAGCAATATATAGATATAGGAATTATTTCAGAAGTTGAAGGCAGGAAAATTACCTTAAGTGGGTATGCTGAAATATTTACTGCATTCTATTATATGTCCATACAGTTTCTCTCTAAAGCCTACGAATGTGTGTCTTTACAAGAAAGACAACGTCATCTCCAAATACAGCAAGTTGTTTCCAGTCTGTATTTCTTAACTTCTTGCCGACCCCGTCATGACGATTGGCGTGGATGCGACGGCAGCCCCAGGACCACCTAATGCCAGTCAGCATAAGGTTGTTGGGGTGGGGATTGCAGGAGATCGCGCACGCTGATGCACGCGCATCTCCGCATGAATGGCGGAGCTGCGCCATCAGTCTCCCAGCAGTGATCGCCGCTTGGAGACTGTTAGACGGCAAAACCCCCATCGAATAGACCTGTACATCGCTGTGATCTAAGGCAGCGCTGTACTGGGGACAGCCGCTGACATGGCTGTCCCCTCCATTGGCTCAGGTGTGATCACAGTGATAGGCTGGCGGAGGGAGGGACCAGTGGAAACATAAAAAAATACATATTTTTATTTAAAAATAAAACAAATATTTATAAAAAAAAAAACACTGGGGGGGGGGGGGGGGCGATCAGACCCCACCAACAGAACGCTCCATTGGTGGGGAGAAAGTGTGTGTGTGTGTGTGTGGGGGGGGGGGGAATCACTTGTGTGCTGTGTTGTGGGGTCCTGCAGCGAGGCCTTAAAGCTGCAGTGGGCCTTTTTGTGAAAAATGGCCTGGTTTTTATAGGGTTTAACACTGCGGTCCTCAAGTGGTTAATATAGGAAGGACTTTTGTCAAATCCCTATTTATTGTCCAGCGCTGCGTAATATGTTGGCGCTTTATAAATACAATAAATAAATAAATAAAATCTAAAAATGGCTGTTGTACAGCCAAAGTTGTCCCATTTTATAGAATATAAGAAATATAAGGACTGGAAAACTACAGACCCACACATTTAACATTAGCTGTCTGCAATTAATTTTAAGTTTTCCTAAGGAATGCTAGACAAAATAACACAGCACAACTGTCTAAGGGACAGAATTCAATATTGAAAAGCAAATGGATCATACTAAAGTGGACCTCTGTTGGCAGTGGTTTCCCATGGGTCTGTTTCTCTTGAATGTATTTATTGATGGTATAATGTAACCATTAACACCTGCTGTGGCTGCACAAAAGGATGTTAGGGATGCAGAAGTGCTGACCCACACTCTGTAGATGCACAATGCAAGAAAGTCCGCAACACGCCAAAAATGCCAATCATCTTTTTCTGTATTACGTGTTTCTGGCCTCAACTTAGCCCTTAGGGCTCGTTTCCACTATAGCGAATCCGCATGCGGGCACTGCATGCGGATTCGCATACTTAATGTTAGTGGATGGGGCTGTTTCCACGTGTGCGGCGGCGGCGGCGTTTTTCAGTGTGGGGAAAATCTGCACGACAGGGTCGTGCAGATTCGCGTGCGGCAGGAATGCGGGCGAATCGCCGCTAATGTATTCAATAGGGAAATCGCATGCGGCTTTGTCATGCGGATTTCCCCGCAATTTCGCATGCGATTTCGCATGAAAGCCAATGGAACTTAACACAGGCAGTGACATAGTTAAATTCGCATAGCTCCTTGCCATGCGAAATCGCATGCGAAATCGCGGGTAAATCTGCATGTGGAAACGCAGCCGCATGCGATTTCTTCAGCGGTGGAATCCAGGCGATTCCGCACCGCTACAGTGGAAACGAGCCCTCAGTCAACAAACACTAGTCACATACACCAGTATAACTGCTAAACCTCACCCACACCAATCAAGAATAATTAGAACACCATCTGTAGTGGAATAAAACCGAATTAGACACATTTTAAATATTTTATATGATTTCCAGGGTTATTACCCAGAGATCACTGGATATTTCTAGGTAAGATCGCTTCCTGTATTCGAAGCAGTGCAACACTAAGGACCATCGATCTAATCACAGTTCCTCCTCTGCCCCAATCAACCTTTTCCATTGCAATAAACCTTAAATATTGGGCACCACATAGGCACATAGACATTTTGGCATGACAGTGCCTGATTGATGAGGGCCTGGGGCCACCCCAATGAAAAATACTCCCTACGTCCCTATTTGTAGTTACATTTTTTTATTGCATGTAGCTTCCACGCCCAAATTTCTTAGTATTTCCGATGTTTGTGTGGGCTCCTATGAGGAAACCAAATTTCATGCTTCATCCTATGCATGGCTTTGGGCAGTGTCTGATGATTGTAAGCTAGTCTTCATGTGCAAAGTATCTGAACTGTGTACAATAGCAGATAAAATAACATTCGGTTTGTGTAGCTTTAGAATAGCAAGGTCAGTCAGCATAACATCTAATATACAAAATTTTCTTGCTGCATTTGCTGTCCATTGAGTGACACTTGTATTATGTTGGGACATTTTGTAAACAAGATCATTGATAAAATCTCTGCATTATCGGTTCTAGTCATTTCAATCATAACATATTTAATCTAGTAGAGTGGCTGTTCTGCAGCTCTAAATGATCTATGTTGTGATTTTACTGCCAAAGAAAGAATTTTATCTGTGTAATTTCTGCAGTAAAGAGGCTGAGCCAGTTTGTGCACATTAGAAGAGCAAACCGAGCAAAATCAATTGCCACCCATTACCAGACCATAGATAGTGAAACTCATCATTTACATCTATATGAGCATCATTGTATTGCTTGCATTCATTTTGTTTTACATTCATATGGATTATTTGAAGAGGACAGAAATTGGATATAATTGTAAGTGAACATTTACCATGTTTACACATTGCAATAAACACATATTAGTGCAGCATGATAAAAGCTAGAAATAGGCTTTCTTGGCATATACTGTTTACGTAAGTATTCTTAAAGCCATTATTATGTGAAGTCTTGAAATAAGCAACGTTTCTAGCATTTATTTTTTAAATTAATATCTACTTTTAAATAATAATAATATTAATAATAATAATAATAATAATATTATTATTTACACTCTCATCCTTTTTGAGCATTTTACAGCATCCAAATCCATTATTTTTTTTGGAAGGGGGGGGGGGGGGGTGCAGGAATATACAAATTAACTTGCCAGTATCTTTTTGATATGTGCATGAAACAAGAGTACCCAGAGAAAGCCAACTCAAACAGAGGAATTACATACAAACCCTGAGGTGTTAACAATTTCTTGACTGAATTAACAATTCTATCATTGAGGTGTATTCACTAAAAATAGAGGCATTCACATGCACAAGCAGCACACATACATTTTGCGTAACGTAGTTTGTTTTACTGTAACGTACAACAACAAGCAACCTTTTGTATGTGTATAATGCGTGTTCTGAGACAAGATTAGGACTAATTTATGAATATTTCTGTTAAGGGTTAATTAGAGTTTTCCAAAGCAAACTGGGTGATATAAAAAAAAACCTTCCAGATCCTTATAATACCTTTAGTTATTTATACAAATGAAATATTTTTCATACATGTGAGATTAAAAAAAGGCTAGACTGAGTAAGTTTCTAAAAGAGCGTGATTCAGTCAAAAAGACCCGTATATGTGAATATACTACCTGCAGCAGAAGCCGTCACTCACGATCCAGTGTCGGTTGCAGCATCTTGTCTTCTCATTCACTCACACCGGTCTGAGAGCATTAGCATAGTTCCATGTCCCGATGTCATGTGACTTCAGGAGCCAGAGCAATGCTAATGAATGCAGAGCAGTGTGGATTAGGATATGTGAGGATGTTTCACCCATCACTGGATCGGTGAGTTATGGCTTCTGATGCAGCCGGTGCTATGCATATGAGTACACATGGGTGGGAGAAGGGGAGGATAGAGAGAGGCAGCTCTTTTGGTGGTGGCAGGTGGGCAAATAACACTGCCCGATCAGCACTGTGGGGAGGGGGAGAGAGAGTGGTGCCTCCCATCCCCCATTATGGCGGTAAGTTGAGAATTTTTGACTCGAGTATAAGGTGACCCCTACATTTTTATACTTTAAGGGAGTCCAAAATGTCTCCTTTATAGTTGAGTATATACGGTATATAAAGTGTAAAAAGTATATTATTATTATTTTTCTATAGTACTTGTATAAAACAGGCAATAGTGCACATAGACACAGAAGTAGTTCAATACACGGTACAATCAAGACATCCAGAAACTACAAAAGATGATAGTGTGGTGGAGACACCAGAGGAGGAGGCAAAGGGGTCTTCTTGTCTGAAGAGATAGGTTTTCAAGGTTCCAAGGCTTGATCCACATTAACCCCTTGCACGGTTAAAATCATATGCATATCATAATGGCTCTTTTAACAGATAAAACTATTAGCACATAACTATTACTAATACATACTAGATTACTTCTAGTATTGCTATGGGGCATTTCTTGAGATACCTCAATAGCAGCACATGAGACACAGAACAGTCAGTAAACTATTCCATAGTTATAGACTGGGTTTCAGGTATGTAAACTGAGAAATATAAAACACAGCACTAATGCATGCAACGATAAAAAGCATGCCTTACACCATAGAAATTGGTTCCTTTTCTGAAAGGATATAACACACTTAAAGAGGGTTATACCAATGTATGGATTGTGTGACTTTGCATTTATTAAATGTTGCCCTTCTCTACTGTCCTTTTTTATCTCCTACATTAAAATTCAAGCATGGAACTGTTTCTAAATTGAATCTATGCATGGTCCAACCACACTCTTTTTCAATCTTTTAAATAATCTAAATCTCACTTCATTATTATGGATGTCATTGAGTTTGTAAGACACCAAGATGTGTGTGCATATGTGTATATATATATATATATATATATATATATATATATATATATATATATATATATATATATATAGTCCAATGGGAGGTCAGCAGCTTCCACAACTTTGCTCCAAGATGGAGAGGGTGCACGCAACCAGGGGTGCCCAGATCCCGGAAAGTATAAACAAAAACTCCAAGGGGTTGCAGCACACAGCTCTAATTTATTGAGCTCAAACAAAAGTTTCACAGCAAACGTTTCGGTTGATCCACAACCTTTGTCAATGCTGATATGTTCAAATCACATGACAGCTTTTATACATGCCCACAAAGGAAATGACATCAATAAAGTCACATGATCCTCCATCTAGGAAGATAACATCCCTGAAATCACATGTTCTCCCAACCAGGAAGTCAACAAAACATATTAATGGGTACAATATATAGTATTATAAGTCCATAAGTGCACTTATCTGAGTGCAGAACATCATATAAGTATTCAGTCAGATCCAATTTCCATCACGTACAGTTCCTGTAAATATTACAAAAACAAATGCAGATCAAAATCACGATTGAGACCTCCAGGATAAAGACATCCCAACCTATCAATCCAATGAACTTCACGTCTTTTTAAAGCCAGTATCCGATCACCACCCCTCCTCAGTTTTGGGATGTGATCGATAACCTGGAATTTTAAATCTGTGTCTTTATGACCAATCTCACGAAAATGGCGAGCCACTGGTAAGTCAGACGTAGGACTTCTGACAGAGCTCCTATGTTGTGCAATACGATCTCTTACTTTTTGGGTAGTTTCACCTATATACTTAAGCCCACATGGGCATTGCAAGAGATACACAACATAGGAGCTCTGGCAGGTAAGATGAAAGCGAATTTTATATCCATTTCCAAAGGTGGATCCCTTTATAACATGCCGACACTCCGAGCAGCAAAGGCAGGGAAAACTCCCCGCCCGTGTCGGACCCAAAAATGTTTCAGGGCCCTTGGAAGTGGAAAAAGTGTCAGCCCTGACAAGGTGTGTACCCACTGTTTCATTTCTCCTATAGGCTGGTACAGGAGGAAGGGAAAATTCGGGTATTTCTGGATAGGCACTGGCCAGAATGTGCCAATGGCGCCTCACGCTGGCCAGTACCTTACCCGACATCCCATGGAACTGACAGACAAAGGGAAGGCGTGGAGTAACACTGCCCTTGATTTTGGGGGTACAATCTGAAACATAATTTAATTCTTGTTCTAGCAATGAACTGGGGTATCCCCGCTCCGAGAGCTTCTCACACATCAGCTGCGTCGCCCGTTGAGCCTGTGTCTCGTCCGAGACTATCCTGTTGACTCTCATCAACTGGCTCCTGGCAACCGAGCGAAATACAGCTGGTGGGTGGAAGCTCTCGAAGCGGAGAAGTTGGTTCCGGTCAGTGGGTTTACGGTATAAATCAGACGAGAGGGACCGGCCCTGACGTCTGATAGTGGTGTCAAGAAAGTTGATTTCGCTTTTGTCCCGGACAATTTCAAACCCAATATTAGGGTGACAATTATTAAGCTCCTCATGGAAGCACATGAGGGATCCAATGTCGCCCCGCCAGATCGCAAATATGTCGTCTATGTAACGCCACCAGACCAAACAATGTCTGGCGAACGCTGCATTGGTATAGACGTATTTCATCTCAAAATTGTGCATGAATGCACCTGCAAAGGACGGAGCGACATTGGATCCCATCGCTGTGCCCCGTTGTTGTAGGAAGAAATCCTCCTTAAATCTAAAATAATTATTGTCAAGGACAAAGTGAAACAATGTCTCAATGAAGACCATTTCATTAGCACTGTACTCATCACTTTCTCCAATCAACTTTAGACATGCTCTGATGCCTTCCTCTTGTGGAATGGATGTGTACAGGGAAGATACATCCCAACTCACTAACCAGATACTCTCAATATCTTCAAACTCAAGTTGTGAAACCCTGTTCAAAAAATCTGAGGTATCACGTAAATATGACCGTGTACATCTGACCAATGGGGCTAATATCCTATCCAATAATGTGGCTGATGGGGTAAAGATTGACCCTATACCAGCCACAATTGGACGTCCAGGTGGTGCAAGAGGATTCTTGTGGACCTTTGGCAGGGTATATAAGACTGGAATGACAGGATGCTGTACCATTAGATAATCACTTAAATCTTTTGATAATACACGTTTTTGAACAGCCTCATCCAATATACATCTCAACATGGTTTTAAGACGGGGGGCAGGGTCACCTGGTAATTTCTTGTATACACGAATGTCATTCAACTGAGAATAAATCTCTTGTTCATAATTCAGTGTGTCCATTATTACCAGGGCCCCGCCTTTGTCAGCAGGCTTAACAACAATGTCTTTGCGATTGCTCAGATCCATGAGTGCCTTACGTTCACCAATGGTCAAGTTATGGCTGCTATAGTCCCTGCAAGGAGTTTGAAGCAAACGTTCAATGTCCTTGGACACTTTAGAGATAAATGTCTCAGCCCCTGTGTAGGTAGTTGGTGGCGTAAAGCGACTTTTTGCATATAAGTTAAACCTGTTAGAGTTCAATGTAATAGAGCTGGCAGCTTTTAATACTCCAGGGCGAAGCAAAAAGTGTGTTTTCAGCCTAATTTGTCTGTATAACCTATACATATCCTGCTTCAATACAAAGCTATCCATAGATGTCTTGGGAGCAAAGCCCAGACCTTTATTTAACACACATACCTCTTCCTGGGAGAGAGTGGAGGATGAGAGGTTGATCAACCTCTCATCCTCCACTCTCTCCCAGGAAGAGGTATGTGTGTTAAATAAAGGTCTGGGCTTTGCTCCCAAGACATCTATGGATAGCTTTGTATTGAAGCAGGATATGTATAGGTTATACAGACAAATTAGGCTGAAAACACACTTTTTGCTTCGCCCTGGAGTATTAAAAGCTGCCAGCTCTATTACATTGAACTCTAACAGGTTTAACTTATATGCAAAAAGTCGCTTTACGCCACCAACTACCTACACAGGGGCTGAGACATTTATCTCTAAAGTGTCCAAGGACATTGAACGTTTGCTTCAAACTCCTTGCAGGGACTATAGCAGCCATAACTTGACCATTGGTGAACGTAAGGCACTCATGGATCTGAGCAATCGCAAAGACATTGTTGTTAAGCCTGCTGACAAAGGCGGGGCCCTGGTAATAATGGACACACTGAATTATGAACAAGAGATTTATTCTCAGTTGAATGACATTCGTGTATACAAGAAATTACCAGGTGACCCTGCCCCCCGTCTTAAAACCATGTTGAGATGTATATTGGATGAGGCTGTTCAAAAACGTGTATTATCAAAAGATTTAAGTGATTATCTAATGGTACAGCATCCTGTCATTCCAGTCTTATATACCCTGCCAAAGGTCCACAAGAATCCTCTTGCACCACCTGGACGTCCAATTGTGGCTGGTATAGGGTCAATCTTTACCCCATCAGCCACATTATTGGATAGGATATTAGCCCCATTGGTCAGATGTACACGGTCATATTTACGTGATACCTCAGATTTTTTGAACAGGGTTTCACAACTTGAGTTTGAAGATATTGAGAGTATCTGGTTAGTGAGTTGGGATGTATCTTCCCTGTACACATCCATTCCACAAGAGGAAGGCATCAGAGCATGTCTAAAGTTGATTGGAGAAAGTGATGAGTACAGTGCTAATGAAATGGTCTTCATTGAGACATTGTTTCACTTTGTCCTTGACAATAATTATTTTAGATTTAAGGAGGATTTCTTCCTACAACAACGGGGCACAGCGATGGGATCCAATGTCGCTCCGTCCTTTGCAGGTGCATTCATGCACAATTTTGAGATGAAATACGTCTATACCAATGCAGCGTTCGCCAGACATTGTTTGGTCTGGTGGCGTTACATAGACGACATATTTGCGATCTGGCGGG
This sequence comes from Hyperolius riggenbachi, assembly GCF_040937935.1. Lineage (NCBI taxonomy): Eukaryota > Metazoa > Chordata > Amphibia > Anura > Hyperoliidae > Hyperolius > Hyperolius riggenbachi. The sequence goes on along the minus strand of NC_090646.1, from coordinate 137,673,394 downwards.
GCGACATTGGATCCCTCATGTGCTTCCATGAGGAGCTTAATAATTGTCACCCTAATATTGGGTTTGAAATTGTCCGGGACAAAAGCGAAATCAACTTTCTTGACACCACTATCAGACGTCAGGGCCGGTCCCTCTCGTCTGATTTATACCGTAAACCCACTGACCGGAACCAACTTCTCCGCTTCGAGAGCTTCCACCCACCAGCTGTATTTCGCTCGGTTGCCAGGAGCCAGTTGATGAGAGTCAACAGGATAGTCTCGGACGAGACACAGGCTCAACGGGCGACGCAGCTGATGTGTGAGAAGCTCTCGGAGCGGGGATACCCCAGTTCATTGCTAGAACAAGAATTAAATTATGTTTCAGATTGTACCCCCAAAATCAAGGGCAGTGTTACTCCACGCCTTCCCTTTGTCTGTCAGTTCCATGGGATGTCGGGTAAGGTACTGGCCAGCGTGAGGCGCCATTGGCACATTCTGGCCAGTGCCTATCCAGAAATACCCGAATTTTCCCTTCCTCCTGTACCAGCCTATAGGAGAAATGAAACAGTGGGTACACACCTTGTCAGGGCTGACACTTTTTCCACTTCCAAGGGCCCTGAAACATTTTTGGGTCCGACACGGGCGGGGAGTTTTCCCTGCCTTTGCTGCTCGGAGTGTCGGCATGTTATAAAGGGATCCACCTTTGGAAATGGATATAAAATTCGCTTTCATCTTACCTGCCAGAGCTCCTATGTTGTGTATCTCTTGCAATGCCCATGTGGGCTTAAGTATATAGGTGAAACTACCCAAAAAGTAAGAGATCGTATTGCACAACATAGGAGCTCTGTCAGAAGTCCTACGTCTGACTTACCAGTGGCTCGCCATTTTCGTGAGATTGGTCATAAAGACACAGATTTAAAATTCCAGGTTATCGATCACATCCCAAAACTGAGGAGGGGTGGTGATCGGATACTGGCTTTAAAAAGACGTGAAGTTCATTGGATTGATAGGTTGGGATGTCTTTATCCTGGAGGTCTCAATCGTGATTTTGATCTGCATTTGTTTTTGTAATATTTACAGGAACTGTACGTGATGGAAATTGGATCTGACTGAATACTTATATGATGTTCTGCACTCAGATAAGTGCACTTATGGACTTATAATACTATATATTGTACCCATTAATATGTTTTGTTGACTTCCTGGTTGGGAGAACATGTGATTTCAGGGATGTTATCTTCCTAGATGGAGGATCATGTGACTTTATTGATGTCATTTCCTTTGTGGGCATGTATAAAAGCTGTCATGTGATTTGAACATATCAGCATTGACAAAGGTTGTGGATCAACCGAAACGTTTGCTGTGAAACTTTTGTTTGAGCTCAATAAATTAGAGCTGTGTGCTGCAACCCCTTGGAGTTTTTTTTATATATATATATATATATATATATATATATATATATATATATATATATATATATATATATATATATATATATATATATATATATATATATATATATATCACTAATAATATAAATGTGAAGGAGTGTATATTTGTTACTCAATCATGCAACAATGGCTGAACGGATTTGAATGAAAGTTGGCACACATAGTACATTACCTGGAATACCCTATAGGATATTTTTTATCCCCATAACCAAAAAGTGGGCATAGGCAAATACAAATTTAACTGGGAAAATGTAAACTGCAACCATTCTTACACTGTTAATGGCAGGGTTCTCAAACTTTGCACAGTTGGTCACTGTGTGACTGGGATTAATATTCTGACAAGTGGGTGGAGCCTTTAAAATTCACCTATTGATTTTCAAGGGGAATATTTAATTACGGTCATTCTTGCACTGTCATTGGATGACTGGGGTTTAAGAAAAGGGGGTGGAGCCACACACAGCCAATCAAATTTGTTTCAATTCAATGCAAATTATCGATGTCAAAGACCACAAAGCTCACAAACTTAGTCAATGAGTAATTGAGTAATTGTGTGTTAGGCTTGGAAAAACTGAGCAGAGCCAACAGTAGCCAAATACATACCTGGGCAATGCCGGGCCATCAGCTAGTGTATGTGTGTATATTCCCTCTGGCACAAGAAAGGAATATTATTGAACTCCCATGTCCTACAGTAATTTAGATCTTCTATCTTTTTAGACCTCGCAAACCTAATAAGGAAACATGTTCTCTGGCTATTACATTGTACAGATGGAAAATATAGAAATGGGTACTCAGCTAAGGACACCTGAACTGAGAGGGATATGGTGGCTGCCATATATATTTCCTTTTAACCAATACTCATTGTCTGGCAATTCTGCTGATCCCTTTGGCTACAGTAGTGTCTAAATCAGACACCTGAAACAAGCATATGGCTAATCTAGTCACGCTTTAGTGAGAAACACCTGACTGGCTTGTTAGTTCAGAGTCTATGGCTAAGATTATTAGAGACAGAGGCTAAGCAGGGCAGCCAGGAATTCTTTATTGTTTCAAAGAGAATACAACATGTCAACCTCCACATTCATCTCAGTCTAGGTATGCTTTTATCTATAAACAATTTCTCTGTTCAAAAATTAATGGACATTAATGGACATTTTTCACCTTCAGCCTTGACCTAGAACAATGGAGAACCATGACTTCAGCAGAACACGGAGTACTTCTTTTGATATTCCTTTTTGTACATACGTGGATAACATTTCTAAGCTTGAATTCTCACTTTTGCATGAGGAACAGCAACATACTGCCTAAAATAAAGTCTGACTCTTCCCAGCCTTAAAAGAATGAATAATAATAAAGAAAAAATTCACTTTATCTGTATTCCAATGAATGCACACGTGCGTATAGCAGCGCGGTTCTTTTCACATGCATCACTTTCATGACCCAAGCAATTGGAGAACAGCCGGTAAGAATTTTTGAGAATAGAAATAATTAAGGGTAATATAATTCCATCTTTTTAAATCTCACTAGGTCAATGTGATTTAAAAGTATCAAATTAATAGAAAGTAGTTTTTTCCGTGACATATAGCAGTTCAACAAAAGCTTCATTAAAATGTAAAAGGTGCAGAAGAAGAATGAACTGAAAACCTATAGAAATTAAACTCCAGTGAGGCAAACTGAAAAAAAAAATCCATTTACTTTTATTTAATTAGTTAAACGAGAAACTATTTAAGTTTTTTGAAAGCTTTGAATTTGCAAATATTATACTGAACCCTTTTCACCTTCACCTTCCTTTGTTTTTGTAGTATGTTACAATATAGAATTAATTGTAACATGCAACATCAATTAGCAAGATCAAAGCAATAGGGTAATTATTGCTGGATAATATTCTGTATATTCTCTTTAATTAGCGACACACTAAACTCTTCAATAGTGTCCTTTATTAACATTTAGCACAATGTTTATAGCACAGAAAGGACTTTCTGTCAGTGCTACAAAACCAACTAATATACTATATAAGATAAAGGGATTCACAGCCTTGAAAAATTAAATACATGCATTGGTTATTGAATATTACAGCTTAGTGTTTTTCTGGGAATTATTGTAACCTTCTTTTTATTGAGTGTGTGACTATGGGGTAACGTATGGGTATATCACTCTTTTTGTGGACGAAAACATCTGGGTTAACCAATGCAAACGCCACCAAAACTTACTAAAAATACTTACATGTGCTTTAAAGTAAATCTTTTACAGAAATAATGTATTTAAATGGGCACAGGGTTTTGATTACTTGTTGATCAAAGGGTATCTCTGTGTAATTTATCTGACTCCGCACATATAGAGCAGTATCATATATGTTACACTGATATGGTCAAAGAGCCAGAAACAGCTGTTTGCAAGTTAGAAAAAAAAGGTAGTTGTAATAAGCAGTTCTCAATTATGCTTGGTTCATCTAAGCCAGGGGTGTCAAATTTAATCACAAAGTGGGCAAACATTGAACACTGGAACCGAATTTCAGGCCAACCTCAATACCTGTCAAAATGGAGAGGTAAAGCTCCAGCGCTCAAGGATCACTAAGGCAGGGGGCCGGACAGGCATATGTTAGAGTCTTGACCGTAAGGATGCTGATGCCTTAGAGAGGCATGTTCAAGTGGTAAGCAAACATGTGTACATTTCAAGGAGAGGAGAGGACAAGACTGGCACTGCGATTTAGGACTTTATTAGCATATAAAATTGGAGCACTTACAAATGACTTCGCTGACTGTAAGTGCTCTAATGTATATGCTAATAAACTCCTGAATCGCAGTTCCAGCTTTGTCCTCTCCTCTCCTTGAAATGTACAACCTCAATATCTAGTGGCCACCTCCCTCACTTATAAAGTTCTCTGGTGTCTAATCCCCCCTGTCTTCCCCTATACAGTTCCCTGGTGTCTAGTGCCCTCCTCCCTCCACTATATAGTTCCCTTGTTTTTAGTGACCTCATACCTCCCCTATACAGTTCCCTGGTGTATGGCCGACCTTTCTCCCCTGGATAAATGTGTGTGCACAACAATTAGTGAATTGTAGGACAACCTGCTAATTTGTCCTGGAACCTGTAATGGTACCATTTGGCTTTAGTGAAGTGTAAATATGCCTTCTAATGACGCGTGGGAAGACTTTATTTGTTTTCTGTTTGTGTTTGCTGTGTTTGATCCTTTATAGCAAAACATTAAACTGAAGTTTATTTCCACTTTAAAGCGGACCGGAACTCAGAACTGCATGCCAGCTCTAAAAGATATGCAACAGCAGAATAACCTTTAACAAAAAAAATTCTTTGTTACAGCTAATACAAATACTACAGTAAATCTGCAGTGTTTCTATGTCTTGCTTTCATGAAGCAGGCTTATTGTATTATAACATCCTGTGCTTTGAAATTAGCTTATTTGCCATGGCAGTCAGCTGACACAAGGGACAGATAAAAACAAAAACTTGTGATTAGACACAGATGAGGGGAAATTAGACAGGTCAAACTCTCTAAATACATACAGGGTGCATTTCTATGTTTTTCTTCTGTCCTCTGAAAGAGTTCAGGTCCAATTTAAGCCAATACAGAAAATCCTGGAAGTTGTCTGTAATTTAACTGGTTACATTAGGCTCACTGCAGTACCAACACTTAATTTATATTATAAATTAGTATTTATGTTTAGAGTTGTCTTGAACCTCCGATTTTAGGTTCGCGAACCTCGATCGCGAACATGCGGAAAAAGTTTGCAAACCGGCATAGACTTCAATGGGCAGGCGAACTTTCAAAACTACAAACACTAATTCTGGCCACAAAAGTGATGTAAAAGATGTTTCAAGGGGTCTAACACCTGGATGGGGGCATGGCAGAGTTAGATACATGCCAAAAGTCCCAGGGAAAAACCCGGATTTGACACACAGCAGGGTTTAAGGGCAGAAATCATATTGCATTGCTAAATTGGAGGTCTAAAGCGCTTTAAAACATCTTGCATGTGTATACATCAATCAGGTAGTGTAATTTGTGAACTGCTTCACACTGGCTAAACTGCTTACACAGACTAAACTCACTGTGTAATGCACAGCAAACAGCTGTTTGTGTAGTGACGGCCATGCTGGACTGGTGCGCACCATGGTGCGAGTGCAGACGATGGCGTTTTTCAAGCCCATATGGTCGAGCTGAGGTACTGAGGTAGCTGAATGACAGAACGACAGTTACTGAGTGTCCAGCTGATCAAATTTGGTCTGTCCGCAATGAAGCAATGACCTTATTATCTTGGGCATGTCCCCCAACACACTCATTTAACCGGTCATTGCTTCATTGTGTTACGTAAGCCCCTTCACCGTGGCAAGGTAACGATCACGAAGGGGAATTGACACATGTACATGCCTTTTGTTTTGTTGTTGCAGCCGCAGTGCAGCCAGAAAAATTAGACAGGCATGTACACGCACCAGAAAAATGATTATAGCGGCCTTAAAAATTCAGGAATCCATCTGGAGTCCTCGACCCTGTTGGTGGTGGTGGAGAAGGCTGTCAAGCGGCCTGCAGGCAGAGATGCTGTGTGGGGACCGACTTAGTCTTTGGGCAGGCAGTCACACGACGTGCAGGCAGAGATGCTGTGTGTGGGGGGACTGTCTTCGGGGAGGCCTGACCATGCTTTGCAGACCAGGCATTCGTGGTCAGATGGACCCTTGACCCAACGCTGTGTGCTAGAGATGACACCACTTGCCTTTCAACATCACGGTACAGTTTGGGTATCGCCTTTTTTGAGAAATAATTGCGTGATGTATCTTACACTGCAGTGTGTGGTTTTGCTTTTGTGTGCTGCTTTTCCTCAGGTGGTCATCCCATTGCAGTTTGTGCTTTGTCATCATGTGCCTTTGTAAGGTAGTTGTCCCTACGTGGGTCTTTTGTCTTTCCACGGCTCACTTTTCGGTGGCAGAGAGTACAGATGGCATTTCTCTCATCTGAGGCAGACACACAAAAAAATGTCCACACCGCTGAGCCCTGGGATGATGGCACTTTGGTGATGCCTACAGATGCAGTGTTAAGTGGGTTGTCAGAATCAGAGCAGAAGGAGGAAGATATGTCACGCTTCCGTGCAGAAGCTGAGGAAGATGAGGTGTTCTGTGTTAAATAGTCAACTACGTCCAGACAATATTGGGGGTTGATAGCACGTGCCTTCTTCTGAACACTGTACTTTGGTCGAGGGCCACACTAAATCATGACAGCATGACTTTGAACAGACCTGCCGGGTGGCCTGCCTCTGGCTCTGCCTATGCCTCTTGTTTGTCCTTATTGGGGGGGGGGGGGGATGAAGTGAAAGGTATGCACTGACTTGACTAATATGATGTGCAGTTACACAGGTGCAGTGAAAAGGTTGCAGTGACTGCTGGTACAACAATGTGTGGTCACACAGGTGCAGTGAAAAGGTGACTGCTGGTACAACAATGTGCGGTTACACAGGTGCAGTGAAAGGTATGCACGACTGGTATTACAAATGTGCAGCTTTCACACACACAGGTGCAGTGAAAAGGTAGGCACTGAATGTGCTGGGCCTGGCACAGTATAGCAATTAGCAAGTTCCAGCTGCGACAGACAGGGCTGTATATGCAAGTGTCAGTGGGCCACAAAAAAAAAAAACACATCACAAGAACATTAGCTCTTAAAAGAGCTGTTTTGGGATGCTTTTTAGCAATAAGTAAGCTTAACAAGAGCCTAACTATCGCTTTCCCTATCTCTCCAATGTAACTTGGCCGACGCTGCTGTCTTATATAAGGTGGGGGGGGGCTACAGGAGGGAGTGCAGCCTGATTGGCTGCCATGTTACTGTTGACTGTGATGTAGAGGGTCAAAGTTTAGCCCAATGATGTAGTATAGGGGTGGGTTGAACTTGCCATGAAATGCGCATTTCGACACAAACCAGCGATGTTCACGTGAATACGTTTGCGGCTGAACCGTTCTGGACAACTCTATTTATATTGTGCCAACATTTTCTGCAGCACTGTACACAGTATATTGTCTTGTCACTTAACTTTCCCTCAGAGGAGCTCACTATCTAATCCCTACCCTAGTCATATATCTAGTGTAGTCTAGGGCCAATTTTAGGGGGACGCCAATTAACTTATTTGTATGTTTTTGGGATGCATGGGGGAAACCCACGCAGCATAGAGAGAACACACAAACTCCATGCATATAGTGCCCTGGCTGAGATTCAAACCAGGGACCCAGCGCTGCAAGGTGGGAGTGCTAACAACTAAAGTGAGTGTGCTAAATTTCCTTAAAAAACTGAAATTAGAACAGTACAAACAATAATGAGAAAAATGCATGTAGCATGATCAAAAGTTTAACACACAGACGCACTCGGCCATGTTACAGACTTTCTGGAGTTTCTCCAATTATTACCTGATGAAGCTGGATTGTGCCCGCGAAACACGTTGCAAAGTGGAGCTTTTTAATAAATGTTATTTTAGATATAAAATAACGAATCCCTGTGACCTGTCTATATTTCCTTGAGGGAGGTAAGTCCACCACTTCCCCCTGTCTTAAACGGTTTTTAGACGTTTTTATTCTACCTTGACGCCTCTGTTCAAAATTTTCAACAAAAGTTTAACACAGTTAAACATTTTTTCAGGATAAGGCAGAATATTTTCTTTGCAAGATGCATTTGTTCCAGTGGTATGTTTTACCAGTAAGAAAAAGATGTTACATTTCTGTGTTCTGATATTTGCAATGTCATGTACAGTATTAATATTAATTATCATAGCATTGTTGGGAATGATTCTAAACATTAAAAATATATTAAGGCATTTTTAATGTAAGAGTGTCTCCTTATTCAGTCTCATTATTCTGCTCAACCATAGTACCTTCAATTATTTAGAGGTTTGGGTTATCAACAAACAGCATTTATTGTTCTTGCTGCTCTAAACAGATGCATTATCATCATTCTCCCTTTTACTGGCATATGGAATCAGACGTGTGCTCAGAGAAACATGAAGCATTCCATTCCTAACTTCTAAAATGCTAATTGCCTGGTTATTATTATGCTGATCCAGTAACTTCAGTGCTTTGTAAATCACCAATTCAGCATGTATGGAGATCAGGTGTTATCACTTCAATTTAATTTCCCTAGTGAAAAGTCTGTTCAGGTCAGTCATTCAGAAAGCCAGAGACAATCCGGTAACTGGAATTTTTAGAAAGAGTAGTTACCCTATACATTCCTCTTAGTATGAAGATCTATTATTTCAAATAAGCTAAAAGTTTGAACACAAGTTTAGATATTTAGTGCATTGTTCATTATCTATGCACTTCCAGTTCCTTCTACATGTTATGACTTCAAGAGTTTCTTCATTTTATGCTTCATATTGCTTTTCCAGTCATTTCTGCAGCAGTTTACGCTTTATGATTTTTTAAAAAAAAAGTCTGAAGCCTCTTAAAATTCATCTTTTTATTTAACAATCCCCTTCTACACTATCGCCTCATCTAAAACGCCGCTATCCCATGGCAGATGCTGTGGTTAACCCCCCCAATGTTGGGGAAGTGCTTCCTAGTAGAGGCAGAGCTTTGGGCTGTAGCTCTGCCTCTACTCCCGTCAATCGGTGCTGATCGCCGCTACCCCCCTCGCCCCTCTCATTGTCTTCTTTCACTGAGAGAGGTGGGGGAGGGGTGGAGATATGGTCAGATTGATGCGAATGGAGGCAGAGCTACAGCTTAAAGCTCTGCCTCCCCGGGCAGCAAATTCCACGACCAGGAAAGTTGTGGATTTTTGCCCCGATGTTTGTGGGGTTAAACACAGTGTTCTGCTGTGGGATAGCAGCGTTTTAGATGAGGTGATAGTGTAGAAGGGGATTGTTAAATAAAAAGATGAATTTTAAGAGGCTTCAAACTCTCCTTAAATGTTACTAGATGACAGTACTTGAGAACTACTGCCTTAGAAGATATTCTTAATTTGTAAAAGGCACCCCTCTGTGATAACTTTAGCAAACCAGTTCCACTTGCAAAGCAGAGTATAAACATGAGCAAAAACAAGAATATTGTACCTGTTCTTTTATGTAAAAATAGAGTGCAGTTTAAATTCAAATTACTTTATTTTTAAGTAATTATAGTAAGTGTTCAAAAGAGACAAAGTCCGTTTTCCAAGTAGAAGGAATTTCATGTTTACCATTTGCATATTTAATAGGCTTGTCATTAAGCAGGAGGTAAGTATTTTGATTGGCCTAAGCTACTAGCAAACTGGAGCATTGCCCAGGCCAGCAAACCAGAGCAGTAGTCTGGACAGCCAGAAACCTTTGCCAATAAAATAGCATTTAAAGGACATAATCCCCTTTGCCTAAAAATATGCCATGGTGACTGGTATTCTCATGTCTTGTGGAGGAGGACCTCAAGTAGAAGAGACATTCTGTCAGTATGAGTCTACTGCATGTGGTTTGTGCATGAATCTCTCCAACATTACAGCACACTTGGTCATTGGAAAACATGCAGAGCAACCTGTTTTCCAGCTGGCCCTAATGTGCCTTTTGTTTTATCAAAAGGGAGAACAGAAAGACAATGCAGTTCTTCTCCTCCTCCTCCTCCCTCTTCTCCTGCTCCTATTCATCCTCCTCCTCCTTCTCCTCTTCTTCTCCTTACACTCATCCTGTCCTCAGGAGAGAAATACAGATAGGTTTGTTTACATGGGATTCTGTTTTCCAGAGCCGGGACAAGGTCCTCCAGTACCCAAGGCTGAGACACCAAAGTGCGCCCCTCCATCCCTCCTACTAGACTAATAAGTGCCCCATTACCCCCAACCCCCCAACAACTTAATCTCTACTTATCTGCCTTGCATTGACTGCCATGTATCCCCTTTTATTATTTCTCTTTGCTTCAAACACAATAGGGGAATAATAGCTGAGTGCGTTGTGCGCCCCCACCTACGCTTAACCCTGGAGCCTCTCTCGCCTTTGCCATGGCCTGGCCCTGCTGTCTTCACCACATTTGGTGGGGTTGGGATGTCCATTGGCAGAGGTAGACTGTATTAACACTAATAAGTTTGAACATCTAATTGTACATAGTATTCCTTCAACAAATATAAGGCATAGAGCCAAAGTAAACCTTAACATACAGTAATACAAAATACAAGAAATGGTCAGTATTGCCTAAATATTAATACTCTTTGTTGCTTCATATTTTTTATGTAGTATAGTGGGGTATGTGACCTTTTCCAGGTGATTGGAAGTGATTGAAGTAATGTTAAATTTAAGACTGTCTTTCTGATTCCTAAGTGTAGTGGTGATAAATTAAATTGATTAGGTTAGGTTTTGTGTATGCATGCACACATTTACTTGCAGTTCTGTACTTACAGTAATCAGAGATGCCTAAAGTATACTTTTACTTAATAAAGTATGAAGGCTTTTGGGCAATGTCTGATCTAGTGACACAATTTAGGGACGTCTTACATAGGAAAATTTCCGCTACTGCCATTGATTTACAGCAAACCTAAAAAGAGCTATAAAAAAGATTTATAGTCATCCAATTAGAGGGAAGTCTGTGGATCCTGTAGAGCCTTCCTAGTCCTCTTTCAATTACCTCGTTCTACCACCACTCTTTAAATTATACTATTTCGGGACTCCCCGGAAGGCTTTGAAGAACTCAAACTGCCTAATACTTCCAAAGTTTGGTGCATCGATACTGTGCATACACCAGCCTGGACTCATGGATGCACAGCATAGATTCACTTGTCTTTGGAAGTACTTTGGGACACAAGTACTTTGAAACCTGCCAGAGGAGGCCTGAAGATGTATTCGACCTGCTGGTCAAATAATTTCACTTAGGGGGGATGGGGACAGAGAGGGAATGAGGATACGTATAGGTGACCAGGAAAGCTCTATTGGATCCAGAGACTTCCCTTTAAATAGGTGAGTATATAACATTTTTTTTAAGAGGAAAGGATGAAGACAGGTCACATGTGTCCTCCATGGATCCGGCACAGATGAGTTATTCACCCCTCCACTGCACATTCTGTATGGACCTGCCCTTTTCTCTGAGTGAGGTTCAGGGTTACTGCTATAGGATCCAAATATTTACACACTCAGGAATACCACTGGAGAAAAGAAAGAAAACATTCCAAAGGTGTACTTTCTAAGTTGTCAAAGCACACTGTCACATTTTAACCACTTAAGGACCACCGCTTTAAGGGCTCGCTGCAGGGCCGCACACCTCAGCACACAAGTGATCCCCCCCCTTTTCTGCCCACCAACAGAGCTTTCTGTTGGTGTGGTCTGATCCCCCTCCGTCATTCAAGCGGAGATGAGATCCCCTGCAAAACCCCGCCCCAGGACTTCACATCAATTGGGGTTGAGGGGTCTTGGGGCTGTCGCCGTGTCCATGCCAGTTGGCATGGAGCGGTCGTAAAGTGATTAATCCATATTAAGTCCTGGAGGCATTAATGTTCTAACTTTTTTAACCAAAAATACCTCTTTCTTTAACAAATACTGTTCCCCTTCTTTATTGAATCTGTGCTCCATATTTAGCTTAAATTGAGATGTGCTAGGATTGTATTCCCTATGGTCTAAGGCAGAAAATGGATTCCATAATCAGGTAAAGACTCCTTAAACATTTCATATATACTTAAATGATACATTTTACTAGCTATCTATATACCATAAGCTTACTTACAGTCGGTGCCATCAGGACACTTGAGCTACAAAGTGAGTCGGGGTCAGTGGATCACAAAGTACTGAAGGCAGAGTATTAGCATACTGTCCATGTACACATCAGTGAGAATGCATTTTACCACCCTAAATAGTACAATAGCAAATACTCATGTGTGTTTAATACTGCTACTGTGCTACTAAAGACCTTGAATTGATAGTGGTACTATTGCTCCTGCTACTATTTTTGCTACATCAGGACTAATTGTGGGGTTCTTTGCTATTACTCTAGTTTAAAAACTATGTGTGTCTTCTTCTTTAAAGGGATACTATCAATACCCAGGTGTTCTAAAATGACAATGTACAAATAATGTCTAAGTAGCTGTGTAAACATTTTCCTACTTTTCATGTTAAATATCAGAGGCAAAAGCTGTAATTTGAGGGTAGGATTTAGCTATATTGGGACAAATCAATTGCAGAAGGGGTGTCTGCTTCAATGCACAGCCAGAGTTGCATATCAGACTACAGAAAGCAAATATCAAACATATCAAACTCTGAAAGCAAAAACAGTATGAAAAGCTGTGACAATTAGTTACATTTCCTCTGCTCTCTTCAGACACTTCAGTCAGAAACACAGGACACAGGAGCTGCAGCTGTTCTCTCTGTCACACACAGAGCTACACAGAGTTAACTGATCAAGTGTGAGGGGAATTTCCCCTCTCCTCATGGCTCAGTCTGCCAGCAGTTTTGGTGTCAGTAAAGTTTGAAAGTATTTTGATAACCGTAAACAAAGAAGTTGCTACTAAAATGTATACACCAGTACTTAGCAGCACTTCCCAAACAATTCCTGTGTCAATTGAAAAAAAATATGTGAATCGATAGTATTCCTTTCATAAGGACCTTAGGTTGTATGAACTACAAATATTAAAAAAAAAAGAAAACACCAGCAATAGTATTTCACCTTGCAATAAAAAAAATGCACAACCAACTGATATATTGTCCCATGTTTGATGAATTGATTGGTTCGTTGATTCATTGATTAAATTATAAAATTATGCAATTGTTATACATATTTAATTTTACTGCCCCAGCTTACAATACATCTAAATAATTACAGCATTATTGTGTTGGAAATTCAGTATGGGGGCATGCAGGTTGCAAAGCATCAGCTTTATATCTATATATACATAAACTACATTGCCATTTCTTCTTAATACATTTGGAAAGGACATCTGCTGTTACTGTATGTCACTCGGAAAGGCCAGTGGCGGTATGCCCAAATTTCTTTTGAAATTTTATGAAGCCGTTTCTGTGGTTAAATTGCTAAGCTTGCAATAAAATACGTCATTATTTTTTAGGCTCCTTTGTTTCATTTTATGCTCTTGAATTATTTAGTAGGGTTGTGATCCATTCTCCTGGTAATATTCCCTCTTGAAAGGGATAATATCTTATAATATTTGACAACCCACTTGATAGAGTGACAGTGCTATTTTATCTTAGGCTCGGTCTCTTGCCAAGACAGCACAGCAGCACTTCCTTTGAGAAACCCTTCTCTTTCATTCCTTACAGGAAAAGTCATCATTTTGTCAGGTTTAATATAGGTTTAGTCTATGCAATGAATAAATATATGCACGAATATATGCCATATGTAGCTAGTGTAAATATTTAAGTGGTCACATGAGTTATTCAAACAGAGTGTTGTACCTACAAGTATTTCTCATTGGAATTATAGTTTTATACTTTCCACTTAAAAAGAAGATAAACAAGATTAGACAGTGGTCAGCCCAGTTCTGCAAAATCTTGCTCAAGCCTCAAATACTGACATTAACACTCATCAGACTTTTGCTTTAACAAAATGCCCCAGCAATGTGAAATGGTAAATAGTTTCCTATGACCCTTTTTTATTGCAGTGTCCCCAGTACTAAGAATGGTGAGTTAAGTTCCTCCCACTTAAAAATGAACCACCCTAGCATCCAGTACCTGACGAGGTAAAACTTTCCTCTCACCATCATTCCTTATTTTTATGTTTGTTTGGTGTTTTGCAAGAAGAAAGGGTAAGAACCATAGTTAGTGCTTGTGTCAGAATGGTAGCATAATAGCTATCACTCTCTCCATGCAGCCCTGGGACCCAAGTTAAAATCCAATCCGCATGAAGTTTGTATGTTCTCTCCATGGGCTTGATTCATAAAAGAGTGCTAACTGTTAGCACGGTCGTTTTTGCGTGAATTTTCGCGTTTGCGCGCAATCGTGAATTCTTGCGCGCAGTTAACGGTTTTGCATGCAAACGTGAATTTTTGCATGCAAACGATAACGATTTAGTGTGAAAATTCATGTTTGTGTGCAAAACCGGTTAATTGCACGTGAAAATTCGCGATTGCACGCAAACGCAAACATTCGTGCCAACAGTTAGCACTCTTTTGTGAATCAAGCCCCCATGTCTATGCTGATTTTCTCTGGGCATCCCAGGCTCCCTCTACATTACAAAATCATACAAATAAGTTAATTGGCTTGTTGTGACTTGTGATACAGGATTATGGTAATCATTATGAAAATATACCGTAAAATGGAGTAACCAGAATTTTCATTGAAAGCATTTGTTTGGTCCATTTTCAAGCTACATAGATATGCAGTAACATTTGCATAATTCTGCATCAGCATCAAATTATTTGTGTATTTCAAATAAAGTAGAAAGTTTGCTATGAGCCTAAAGTTTGTACTACTACATGCCTTTTAGACAACCCTGGCACAGGAATATGAGGACGCAAAATAGCCTATAGAGGACCACCGCAGACGAAAGTAGTTTTGTATTAAAATACCTTTAGATATGGATGAAAAAACACAGAACTCCTACAGATGTCCACAGCAGTCTGGGGGTTAAAAGAAAAAAACTTTTTAGAATGTGCTGTGGCAAAATGCTAAGCTGCGTACCTACACTAGTGTTAAGATTGTGGGAACAAACCTTAAAGGACTTACGAGGCCTGTTTTATAAACAAAATTAAAAAGTTAGATACCTGTGTTAGTTTGTAAGGCATGGAGGACGCCGTCCGCGCCCTCCGTGCTGTTCCGCCAGGTCCCGGCCGCTCAATATCCCCCCGAACGTCCCCCGCCCGCACGGCCCGAGTCGGGCTCTCCAGCCTTCACAAAGATGGCCGCCGGAGCTGGCCGCGGCTGCGCAGTCCGCATAGCTGCGATTGCGGCTGCGCAGCTCTAAGGCCAACCCACCGATCCACGTAACAGGCTGTTTCCTGTAGTGTGGATCGGGGGTTGGTCTTAGAGCTGCGCAGCTGCACTCACGGCTATGCAGACTGCGCAGCCGCGGCCAGCTCTGGTGGCCGCCTTTGTGAAGGCTGGAGAGCCCGACCCGGGCCGTGCGGTCGGGGGATGTTCGGGGGGATATTGAGCGGCGGGGACCCGGCGGAACAGCACGGAGGGCGCAGACTGCGTCCTCCGTGCCTTACAAACTAACACAGGTATCTAACTTTTTTTTTTTTTTTTTTAGAAAACAGGCCTCGTAAGTCCTTTAAGATAAGAATCCACCATTGCTGCCTTCAATTTAAAAATGCTGATTGCCAAGTTGTATAGCTGCTATTCTTTTGGGTGAAGTTGCTTCAGAAACACCTGCAAAACGCATTCATGTAGAGGTGAGTACTATGAAGCTAAATCACTTGATCTGCACACTTGTACTGCATTAGTGACTAAGAAATTGAGAGAATCGGTACATTAATCAGGCAAATAGCATGTTTGTTTGTTTTTTTGTTTATGTTTTTGTTTTTTACATCAAGGTAAGCAATGCCTGCTTTCATAATCTCTCAGTACAAATCTTTAAGAAATGTTCCCTATCAGTATAGCAAAATCTTACAAGTCTACTGTTAAGTCAATGCTTCTGTTTTCTATGATCATCACACATTAATAAAAGAACAGAAGACAGCACCATTAACATATGTAGAAAGACAGCTGCTTTCTGAATGTATCTAACAAAACAGCTTTAAAGCCTTGAACGATTTTTTGTTTGTTTCATTAAATTCTGAAAAGGAATTTAGAAGCAAGTTTTAGGTGAAAATTAGACTGATGTTATTTTCTTTATTCTTGCTGGTCTACGTTATACAATGTTAACAAATACTGCACGATTCCATTGTTAGTAAATAAAAACATACATACTGTACATAAGTGTGATATCTAACACTATGTACAGTGCTAAACAAAAACAAAGTTACTCTTCATAAGTGTCTAAATCAGTTACAACTGTTGTTATTTTTAAAGACTAGGAAAAGCTGCAGCAGCTGATAATGAGGCAAAAAAGGTCTCATATGATTCAATTAACTCAATCTCGGACTTTCCACCTCTGCAACATCTCCGAGATCTGCCCCTTTCTGAACCCGACCACTGCCAAACTCACACCATCTACTGTCTTGACTACTGCAACTCCCTTCTGTCTGGCCTCCCTTTGAACGGCATTGCACACCTGGTATCCATCTTGAATGCAGCAGCCAATTGGTGTTGGAGCCATTGTTTTCAGTGCTCCGCCTTCAAGACTTTCCTCTGTAAATCCCTTTACTTGCTGACTATCCTCTCCAGGATTAACTTTAAGATAATGTGCCTGGCCTATGCATGCTTGTACTATGCATGTTACAGGACCAGAGTTAAGACATATACTATACTGGGGAACCTCTGTGAAGTGTATGTGACCATGCATGATACTTTATTCTTGTAATGAAGACCCTAGATTTTAACAAAGCTGTAGGGGATAGTGTTGGTTCATGCATTATTTGTGTCAAACAATTTGCATGAGAATTTGCTTATGAGTGTGCAGAGGGTTAATTGACTTTAATACATGATAGGAGAGACTTTCATATATAAAAAAATCCAGTTTAGGATTGCATCACCATATAGCATGATCTCTGGACATACCTAGGTAAATCAGGCCAACTGATTCTCTGCCATGTGTTTTGTTGTTTGCTTGGAGTTCGACTTTAAACCAGAAATTACTGTTAACAGTGCAGCAAATACTATATCAGATATCACAAATTTAGCACTGGTGTAGATTAATTTACATAGATATATCTACAGGAATGGTGTTTGCATCTGTTTTACATACAATAAGTTGTACGCTTGCCATAGTGATCTACATATTTCATTGATGTTAGCTGAGATGCTCAAACAGGAAAATAATATGTATTGGTCGAGAGGGGGGTGGAGGAAGTGTTTTGTAAATGTGGATGGCACTAGGCAATTCTTGTCTCCATTCACATGTATCACTATGACAAGACTTTATAGTACCGGTAAATCATATGGTCACATTTCACATATTTACATAAATGTGCTCTTGTACGGAATAACTAGCCATCATGTTGTCTGTCTCATATGAGTAGTTATTGATGCCCATGAGCTATAAAACATTAACAAACAGAACCTGGGATGGAAGTCAAGGAAAGATAAATGTTCTAGATGTTTAATATTAATGTTAATAATATACCAGAATGGATATTATCTATTAAGAGGATGACAGGTTTTAAAATTGCATATAGTATTTCTATTACTACGTGTTCATCATTACAAGACAGAAAGGTAGGAGACACTTATGTTAATTCGAAGCCAAGTCATAAATCTTGTTGGGTTATCTGCATGCATTTGAAATAACGACTTATTTAACAGAATTGAACTTCCCTGTTTTACTTTTCATGACGAGATGCTGTTGAAACATCTGCCAAAAAAGTTGGAATAAAATGTTCACAGTTTTGTCTAGTTTCTAAAATTCTGAGCACTGAAATGAACATACAGGGGGAGATGAGCAGTAACAAGCAGGAGAGCAGTGACATTTTATCATGTGTTAAAGTGACTTTGAAGTGAAAATAATTTGATATAATGGATTGTATGTGTAGTACACCTAAGAAATAGAGCATTAGTAGCAAAGAACAGAGTCTGATATTGCTTCCAGTACAGGAAGAGTTAAGAAACTTAATTTGTTCTCTATGCAGAAGAGCTTCTCTGAGCTCTCTGAACAAACTTTGATAGGCTACAGTGCTGTTTTCTGGAGCACTTATACATGAAAGAAACAGTCAGAGAAAGACTTAGATAAGATTTTACTGCAGGGAAGTTCAAAGAGTTATTAGCTTTGCTTGTTTTAGTGTTTAAAATACAAAGTGTGGCTTGCAAATATGACAGCATTAAGAAATGTTATAAAAAAGATATATATCTCAAAATAAAAATATGAGACTATTTTTTTCTTTGCTAATAATGTTATATTCATTATCAGTACTACACATGCAATTCATTATCTCATTATAATCCCCCTTTGTCCCTGCGTACACTCCCGTCCCTGTGCCCGTGCGTTTGGGCAACTGCGCATGTGCCGCACGGACAGCAGTTGGGACAGGAGCAGGACGGGCCAGGGGGCTGGCCGGGCATCTGTGCACGTGCACTGACAGACCTAGAGCCCATTTTTCAACAGGCTTAGATCAACTAGTTATAGCATAAGGTTTTTGTTTGCTTCAGTGTCACTTTGATAGAGTGCTGGCACACTTTCCTTGGGATTTTGTGGAGTTCATTGAACAATTTTATCACTAACATTTCCTCAGAAGAGATCATGGACTTTTTTCCCTATAAAAGGTTAGCATGTAAACATTCTCAAAATGTTAACTCATGGCCAAGGTTTAAAGGCAAGATTTCTAACCACTGTGTTGTTCTCTTGTGTGTACTTCAAACGTCCAGTTATATGCAGGTGAAACTAAAGAAATAAGTTTGCACATGATTGCATGTTAAAAATTACCCCAATATAATGTTGCTGCATATTTACTTTAAGGCTTCTTGCACACAGAGACGTTACAGGCGCACGTTAGTGCAGCCTGTAATGCTCCCCCAACGCACAGCAATGTAACACAAGTGGGCTGTTCACACTGCCTATGTTGCGTTACATTGTAACGCAGCAAAGTGCTGCATGCTGTGCGTTCTCCGCAGCTAAGCCGCGTTAGACTGTGCGCACATGCTCAGTAATGTTGGGGAGGAGCGGAGAGCGGCCAGGCACATGGCTAATTAATATTCACTGCACTCAGTGACGTGCAGTGTTTACTTCCTGGAGTGGCCGCTCTGTGCGGCGATTGGTCGGGCGGGACCATGTGATGCCGCATGCGTCCAAGAATACGCATCACGGCATCACGGACGACAGAGTGAGCTGGACAACGCGGCTCACTCGGATGTCCACACCAGAGAGCACCAGGCGTTGCGTTAGGGGCACGTTATGTGCCCTATAACGTCCCCTAAACGCAACGTTCTGGTGTGTGACTAGCCTAAAGCTTAACACCATCCACAAAGTTTTATATATAAAAAAAACTTAATAACTTACATAAAGAATATCTGTTTTTTAAAACTTTTAATTTGTTGTCATGTAACCACTAACCGTATACTAATTTTTCCTGGCCAAAGAATAATTTATATAGTGCGGTTCTATATTACTGTCTGTCTTGGCTTCAAGGATTTTTTTTTTGGGGGGGGGGGCGAGTCAAACAAGCAGGACTTCTGAACTTTTACTGGTTGCAGCTTTACATTCAGGCTTGGTATGTTAGAGGAAGCTTCTCCTTTATTGCATGAGAGGAGCTGTGATAAATTATTTTCACTGTACTGTAGTGTACAACTTGCATTGCAGGTTAGTCTGGGCTGTTACACTGTGAAAAAGCCAAGTCAAAATGAGAATACTTAACTACTCTATCCTTTGTTGCAACATCACAGGAAGTGCTTCAGTGAGAGCCGAAACAGAAGGAATGTTGCGATAGTGTTAATATGTGGCAGGACACAGAGACATAACACAATGAACCTATTCAAAGACAAAATAAAGATGCTCACACCTTACCAGGTGATTCAATCACTAATGCAATGCTTGTGATGCTGTAGGACATATTCATTCACCTGGTCTGGTAAACGCAACAACCTTATGTAACTAATGTTTTCTCCTCAGTTCTCTCCTAAAAGATAATTTTTCATTTTTTCTTTAGGATAATTGTTCGACTCTTTTATATTGAAAACAGTATTAAAAAGTAGGTGAAAAAGTGCTATCTTCCTGCTTGCTGGTGGTGTAACCATTTCAGCCCGCGGGCATTTTTCATCTTATGCATCAGAGAAATTTTCACCTCCCATTCATTCGCCAAAAACGTTATCACTAATTATCACAATGAATTGATATATATCTTTTTTTTTCCACTACCAATTAGGCTTTCTTTGGGTGGTACATTTTGCTAAGAATTATTTTTTCTAAATGCATTTTCACAGGAATATTAAGGGAAAAAAATGAAAAAAAATCATTATTTCTCAGTTTTCTGCCATTATAGCTTTAAAATAATACATGCTACCATAATTTAAACCTATGTATTTTATTTGCCCATTTGTCCCAGTTATTACACCATTTAAATTATGTCCTTATCACAATGTACGTTGACAATATTTTATTTGGAAATAAAGGTGCATTTTTTCAGTTTTGTGTCCATCACTATTCACAAGCTTATAATTGTTCATAATATACCCTCTTCACATGCATATTAAAAAAGTTCAGACCCTTAGGTAACTATTTATGTTTGTTTGTTTTTATTGTAATTTTTTTTTTCATAAAAAAAATTATTTGGGTAATTTTTGGTGTGGGAGGTAAACTGTTAATTTTAAATGTAATAATGTGGGTTTATTTTATTTAAAAATGTATGTAGATGTAGCTTTACTATTTGGCCACAAGATGGCCACATTGATTTTTTTTAAGCCCTGGAAGCGAAGTGCTTGCTTCCAGGAAGCATATGGAGTATGGTAAACATTTTCTTTTGTCAGAAAGACTGTGGCTTCTCATGAGAAGCCATCAGTTTTTCTACTGGGGACTTAGATCAATGAATGGGAACTATGTTCCCAATAATTGATCTCCGGGCTAATGGGGGGGGTGGGGGCAGCACGGCAGCACCTGGGTGTGCAGCAGCACAGCAGCAGCCGCCTGGACATGACAATCACATACAGGTGGCTTAAATGGTTAAAAGACATTTTATTTAGAAGGTGTAAACCTATCACCTAGGAGAAAACATAAATTGTGTATGGGTCAATATGCTTGAAAATATTGAATATCAGAGTATGATTGATAAGCATGAAAGCTGATTTGCTAGAATAGCTGACAAAGAAGTCAATGTGTAGACAAAAAAAACCCCAGCCATTATTTCTTAAAGTACAAATGAAGTGAGAAGAACATAAAGGATGCCATTTTTATTTCTTTTTAAACAATACCAGTTGCCTGGCAGCCCTGCTAAGCTACTTAGCTGCATTAGTGTCTGATTAACACCAGAAACAAGAATGCAACTAATCTTGTCAGATCTGTCAATAATGTCAGAAACGCCTGATCTGCTGCATGCTTGTTCAGGGTTTGTAGGTAAAAGTATTAGAGGCAGAGGATCAGGAGGATAGCCAGGCTAATGTTGTTGCTTAAATGGAATTAATATGGCAGCCTCATTACAGTTGTCCTTTAATGTGGGAGGTGCTCTGCTAGAAGGAGAAAGAAATGATTTCCCCTCCCCTTTATAAAACATCCTTGTTCAATTAAAGAACAAGTACTAAATACTGAGAGTACTTAAAAATAATTTTCAACATGTGGTTGTTTATTGAGTACTATTAACCCAGATTGTTTAACATGTCTTCCACTGATAACAATGTTTTGAAAACAATTAGGAAGAACAAGTGGCTTGTCCCTCTTTTAGTCTCTCTAGATAAAGATAGGGGGAAATACCCCTCCCCCAACACAAACACACAGAGACAATACTGCTGTTTTTACCTTGTGGTGGAATCTGGAATCTCCTTTAGTAGGGGACCTCCCTCACAGATGTCTATTGGCCTAGGGCAAGGATTGTAAGGTTGGGCTCACCTCTCACTACTGTTAAAGACGGTGTTTCCCTGTGTCCGCCACATGATGTGGTGATGCCAGTATAAACAGAAAATACAGTTATGGAATGCTATGTTTCCATTTTCACCAATGTTTGTGTTGAATAGTTGAACATCATAGAGTGACATATGGGGGATGCAATGTATTTTGGTTGTTTCTTGACCCTTCTCTTGGGCAAGGGGAAATTACTGAAGATAAAATAAGTTTAATGCATAGTAATGATTATACTACCTTTATTTGTGAGTGACACTGGCCACATGGCTACCTGCTGCTATGGTGTTCCTTGCCTAAAGGTTTTGTAGTACACTATACCTATTACTGCTAGAGTTGAAAGTAAAAAAATAAGCACATGGCAAAAAAAAAAAAAAAAAACTTAAATGAAAAAAATTAGATTACAAAAAAAAAGTCTGGTTACTTTTTTCTTTTTTTTTTCTTTTGCAAAAGTCAGCCATATGTTTCCCCCCAGCTAGTAGAATTGTCTTCATCAGCATGCTCTTTAGCCATGGGGTTAAGGCTGCATCATTGTTTGCTTTGCTACATGTTCCTTTTCAATTGTTTTATGTTAAGTCAGTTATTAATAGAGATGTAGCGAACGGTTCGCCGGCGAACGGTTCCAAGCGAACTTTGGGGGTTCGCGTTCGCCTGGAACCTTTTGCAGAAGTTTGATTCACCCCATAATGCACTATGAGGGTCAACTTTGACCCTCTGCATCACAGTCAGCAGGCACATTGTAGCCATTCAGGCTACACTAAGCCTTGGAGCCCCACCCCCCCTTATATAAGGCAGGCTCGCTGGCCATGACACTCACTCGTGTGCCTGCTGCAAATAGACAGACTAGGGAGAGCTGCTGCAGATTTTTTCTCCTAGGGAAAGATTAGTTAGGCTCTTGGCTTGCTCCTGGCTGATTGTTATTGCTAAAATACCACCCCTCAACAGCTCTTTTGAGAGCTAATGTTTTCATGATGTGTTTTTTTTTGTGTGTGTTGCTCACTGACACTTACATTATACAGCCCTATCTGTTGCAGCTGGACCTTGGTAATTGTTATTACTGTGCCAGCTAGCCCCTGCCTAACTATCTATACTGGGACACCTACCTATGCCTACCTAACTACTGGGGCATCTACTTACCTATACGGGGACACCTACCTACCTACCTATACTAGGGGACCTTCCTATGCCTACCTACCTATACTGGGACTCCTACCTATGCCTAACTAACTACTGGGACACCTACCTATGCCTACCTACCTATACTGGTTCTCCTGCCTATGCCTAGCTAACTACTGAGGCACCTACCTATGCCTACCTACCTATACTGGGACTCCTACCTATGCCTAGCTAACTACTGGGACTCCTACCTATGCCTACCTACCTATACTGGGACTACCACCTATGCCTAGCTAACTACTGGGACACCTACCTATGCCTACCTACCTATACTGGTTCTCCTACCTAGGCCTATCTAACTACTGGGACACCTACCTATGCCTACCTACCTATACTGGGACTCCTACCTATGCCTACCTACATACAAGAAGATAATAGGGTTGTTGCTTCATTGTGGACAGACCAAATTTGATCAGCTGGACAGTCACTGTTGTTCTATCATTGAGCTACCACAGCCCGGCGACCATATGGGCTTGAAAACCGCCATGGCCTACACTCTGGCCACGGTGCGCACCAGTCCAGCACGGCCGTCACTACGCAAACAGCTGTTTGCGGTGCGTTACACAGTGAGTTTGGTGTGTCAGTGTGAAGCAGAAATGTAATTACACTCCCTGATTGATGTATACACTTGCAAGATGTTTGAAAGCACTTTAGGCCTGCAATTTAGCATTCAATGTGATTTCTGCCCTTAAAACGCTGCTTTGCGTCGCATCCAGATTTTTCCCCGGGACTTTGGGCATGTATCCCACTCCGCCATGCCCCCCTCCAGGTGTTAGACCCCTTGAAAAAAAATTTCCATCACTTTTGCGGCCAGCATAATTTTTTCTATTTTTCAAAGTTCGTCTCCCCATTGAAGTCTATTGCGGTTCGCGAACTTTTCCGTGAACTGAACCGAAAATCGGAGGTTCGCGACATCTCTAGTTATTAATTAAACCTTAAGTTAACATGGTCTGTGGACTCCAATAACTGACTCATTTGTCCAGCTAATTTGTTTAGCCCTACATTCAATTAACTTATCTCAACAATTGTTCTGGTATGGGTGTGTGTGTGTGTGTGGGGGGGGGAGGGATATTGAGGCAGCACCTCTTGTATTCTGCATTATTTTTATTAATTGATCATGCCAACATACACAGGGCTATATGCAATTCACTTTTTCTCCTAGGAGATAATTTTTCATCTTCTGTTTAAAATAACTTTTCAGCACTCTTCAATTGAAAAAGTGCCAAAAACTAGGTGGAAAAAAGTATTGTCAAAATTATTCTGAGCATTTTATTGCTTGCTGGTGGCTTAAAAGGCATTTTATTGGCAAGTTGTAAAAATTTCACTCAGGGGAAATCTCAGGAGAAAAAGTGAATTGCATATGGGCTACAGTCTAGTCCCATTAGTATGACCACTTCTTCCCTATCATATCAGGGATGTTCCAGTGTTCTCCAGTGCTGGTCGTAATGGAAAAATCTATGCTTATGGATCATTACGCGTAATTTTACGCTATTATGCAGTACGCAATTACGGTTATGGCGTAAAAAATTATCTACGGTTCATCACTGTAATTACGCGTTAACTTACGCAATTACGCGTAAGGATACCGTAATGTAGGCGCTTACACTACGATGTTACGCGTAGTGCCGTAATACCCATTAATGCGTATTTTTTGACGCATACGGACGATGTGTACGCAATAGCCGTCAATGTGACAGCTATTGCGTACACATCATTCGTATGCGTCAAAACGTATGCTTATATACTGAAGGGCGGGAGAAGATACTATTGGTTGCTTAGGATGTTGACTGATTGGCTACTCTTAGAAAAGGGGAGTTTTTACATTAGTCTTCGTAAAATTACGCATATCTAGCAATTACGGTAGACAGCGTAATTACGATACCACTTAACTGCTTACGCGTAAATAATTACGCGTAAGATCGTAAGTTATGCATAGCGCTTACGCGTAAATTTACATTGAATTACGATGCGTAATTACGCTCATGCGTAATTTCGGCCCAGCACTGGTGTTCTCATTATCATAGTGATCATCATAGGTTCATGCAATACATGGCTTTAAGGGAGAGTCATTTAGTCACATCCATCTAGTGTTAATTCTAGGTGAGTTTAACTCTTTCACATCTGAGGAAATTTCACACCTTGATAACCAGAATGCATTGTTCAGCTGCCAATTACTGTTAACTGCTTTGTCTACTAAAGTGGACCTAAACCAAATATATTATTTAGTCTCCACATGTAGAGCAGCTAAAATAAATGAGGGAACCTGTGTACAGCAATCAAAAGTTTACCTTTTATGCTTCCTCCTTTCAATGGATCACTGTCATTTGATATTCTGAATAATTACCTACTTCGTCGGTTGATGGAAAATTACCTGCAGCTAACTTTCACTGCTCAGTCTTGCCTGCTGATTCTGCTCACACATAAGCCTGACATTATTTAAACCATTGTACACTATAGAAAAAAGGGGTGCACCACCCACATTTGCTATGCACATTATAATGTGTGCGTGTGTACCATGGACTGTTTGAACTGCTCAGGTGCTGAGTTCCAGGATACTGCTGTACTATTCTTGCTCTCAAATGAGAGACTGCATGCTGTGGGTATCCAGAGATATTTGGGGGCTGGTGGATAGAAGATTTGTTTCATGAGGATTGGTTAGGTCTCTCCTTGGTTTTATTTAAGTTTGTCAACCCTAGTGCTGTCTTAGCAGGACTATTGTCTGTTGCAGGATTGGGATGAATAGTTTCTGCATCTGCCGCTTGTCAGATCTGGTAGCCATAGTGTAAGTGTGGCTGGCAGTGTGTGCGGAGGCCACTCCCATTTTTCTGGGTACAGCTGGTAATTGTTGGCAGCAGTTCCTGTGATGTTCACCACAAGTGGGTTGGGTTGTAGGGGAGGGTTTCCAATTTTGTATACATGCAGTTGTGACCAATACATGTTATATTTTGCATATATGCTGGTTTAGTGTAACCTTTTTTTATGTGGTACCATTATTTAAGGGAAACAGGGAGGAGGACACTTGTTCAGCCTGAGCTGCATTGCCTCTCCTCCTTCACACGTGTGTGTGTGTGTGTGTGTGTGTGTGTGTGTGTGTGTGTGTGTGTGTGTGTGTGTGTGTGTGTGTGTGTGTGTGTGTGTGTGTGTGTGCGCGCAAATGTATCCAAACAGACTGGGTAGAGAAAGCTATACTTTAGATTTTCTCATCATAGAGAATTTCTCATCAGCCACTGGAGTATGCAAACATTTCATAGTTGGAAGGGGGGAGGGCATATTATACCTTCGTTTGGTTGTACATTTTACATTTGTTATTTTAATTTATGGTTACTATTCAGTGGAAAATTAGACACATTAAAAAAAATTCTCTCTTCCTACATAGGTTTAGCAACCATATCACAAGAATAATGGTATACACATTCTACTGGTTCCTCTGTTTTTGTGCCAAATATGTAGATGTTCTACATAATAAAGTTAATCACTTTGTCCTAAATAAACATAAGTATATGTATTTCTACAGCTGAATTCATTCAGGTGTCATTATTGTAAATAAAGCACTAAATATTCTCCTAATTAAGTTTTATTTTTAATCTTAGGCATCTAAATGTATTTATGTACAAATGGTTTGAATTGCATTATCTTCACAGAAATGCAACCAACAAAGAAGTAATACTGTTTGGAAGGTATATAAAATTACGAAAGGGTTACAACTTCAGTTCTGTGCATCATTAATGAAATGTTCACACTAATGCTTGCCACTCACAGGCCCATATTCAATAACTTTTCTCCTGAGTTTTCCTAAAAGAAATGTTTTCACCACTGATCAAAAGATAACTTGTAAGTCCCCAGCGAGAAAGTAAATAATCAAAATAAGTTTGATATTCCTTCTTTACCCACTTAAAATCATTTTTCAATTGTTAAATGCAGAAGAATTATTTTGAATTATGTTGAAAAATTGTCTCCTGGCAGAAAACTCAAGAGAAAAGATAATTGAATATAAGTTTGTCCAGGAGGGTGAGCATTGTCGGAAATTGGAATTTCCTCGGAATCCAAAATCGATAATTGAATAGGGGGAACAGACTCTGAATTACTGTAAGTGTTCTCCGAGGATTTCTCACAGGAGATGATTTCTCATGTTATGAGAAAAATACATGTGTAGTATTGTGAGCATTGTCGGAAATTGGAATATCCTTGGAATCCAAAATTGTCATTTCCAACCATCCCTAATATTTATGTAATATTTTTATCAGAATTATAGTGAGAATCTTGGTGTCAGTATTAATAAGGGATACATATGGGATGGTAAAAATGATGTTTTTATTTGGATCAACTATCAAGACACTCAAATCATACAGTTTCTTCCATGGAGTTCAATTTTAGGCCAGGTATACTTTTAGAATACCTAATACCCATGACAGATGCTTTATTCCATTTTATTGACACAAGAGCACGACAGGAGGTTTGTTGAGCTATAACAAAAATGGCAAGTTCACGATTCCTTTATTGTAGACTCCAATTAAACAGAGTTCAAAGATGCATATTAATAAAACAATAATTGTGTTCTAGAGATACTGTAAGTTGATTCAAATTAAATTATTTTATTAGCAATACATCTTATCTGTTCAGTTGGTCAATATTGGAAGAACCCCCACTGATCAATGGTTTAGTTGTCCATCATTTGCTGAAGACTTCTTGCATTGTACTTAGTTCTGTCCCAGCATGGAAAAGTTTTGGGAATCAATCACTCAGTTTGTTAGATTTAAATTGATTAACTTTCACTAAAAGTATTCAGACCTTCTTGGTATGTTACACGAGGCATATTTGAATGCACATAATAAAAAATAAGTCAGGATTGTCTGCTATTATGCTGAAAAATGTACGTTAGCGAATTAGAAATCTTATACTGCCCCATTATTAGACTCATGGATAATAATAGTCAGTAATGCTATTCTGTTATACAAACATACTTATCAAGCAGATTTAGTTGAATAGTAATATTAATTAGTAGTTAATTGTAATAATAATTGATTATTTTAATACTTAATACGTATTCTTTATTAAAGATAAGTTTGAATAATAATATTAAAGTAGCTGATATTTCCTCTTGGAAGGTAAAAAATAATAATTTCTGGTAGTTGTCACAACATTGACTTATACTGACCACATAGTGGGACACAGAAACAACCAATCATCACCCTGACCATGTAAGGGGACACAGGGTCAGCCAATTGTTACACTGACCACATAGGGGAACACAGACAGGTGACATGGGAACAGCCAATCTTTACACTGACCTCATAGGGGGGCACAGGAACAGCCAATGGCTATACCTGTGTCCCTCTATGTGGTCAGTGTATTGACTGTCAAGATATTATAGTATTCGTGTTTGTTGTATGCTATTGGGAACTACTAGTGGGTAATCATTATCATTATCTAATAAAATTCTGTGATCTTTGTCTGTAACCGCTACAGTTTATATTTTTCTTTTTGTTTTTGTTGTACTACTATAGAACTTCAGTAAATGTATTTTTAAAAGGGAATTTGAGATAACTTATTTTGAATACTTGTTTTGGTTGCTGAAAAGATGTTTCATTAATTGGATAGCACAGAGGGCAATGATTATGTATGATAAGCAATAATCCCTAGTAACTTTAAGTCTAAGTGACTTAAATGAGTCTTTACATTTAATTTGCTTGGATCTTTTATACTCACAATTAATCACAGTTCTCTTGCATTATTCTATTCTTTTTCTCTTTTTTGGAGCTTTAATTACTCTAATACATTGGGGTTTCCTTCTAACTAAGAGATTATTTTACAATGTACAACTGTCTTAGTGGTTAAATGGTAAGGGACAGTTCCTTGGCAGCTTTTCTCATTTTTATTACAGATAAAAACATTTGTGTGGCTTTGCTTAGCTTTCAACACTTCCTTGTGTAATGACTATTATTAATTTTGGCCTATAAGCCGTAAAAGTCAAATTGTGCCTATAAAAAAAGAGACCATTCACAGGATGATAAAGAGGGATTACATTTGTATCATTTAATTGGGATAATATTAGAACAATTCAGAAATATTTAGGTTTTTTCAGGTTTTTTTTTACTAATTGGAGAATAGGGAAGAAGGTGTTTTAATTCTTAAATAAATAAGACTAGTGTGCATGTTCCAGCTTTAAATTTTACTTGTGGTTCAGTGTTCAAAGGAACCCGTTTATCAGCTATTGCAAGGGAAATACAACAACAAGTAAACACATAGCTTTAATATGTTTAAAAAATAACTATTTTATAAGGATGAACCTAACAAATATGTTAATACCTATCATTAATATATATGTCATAAATAACTTTTCATTAAACTATTTTGTTGAAAAAATTTGATGGAGAGAACTTTGATGATCTCATTCATGCCTGAAAGGCAAATTTATATTTTTAGCAGACTTGCCAAAATTAGTCTTTGAGAAAATCCATGAAATATATTCTAAATTGTACAATAGCTGAAGGCCTACATCTAGATTGTGCTGTCTTGTTAAAGTAAGTATCCATAGCAACAGATAATTAGCATTCCAAGTTGGTTGACATTATGTTATCAGAGATTCATGTTAAACTTGGTCACTCAGTACTGGATTAAGCAATAAAATATTTCTGTACATTGTATGCATATTGTTTGTTTCGTTTTCTGCACTTTTTCTCATGCATTCGGCAATGACGTGAGACATGGTAATTGCTTCTGCAATTAATCTTTATATATATATATATATATATATATATATATATATATATATATATATATATATATATATATATATATATATATATATATTACATAAAATAACAATAAAAGGTATTGATGAAAGACAGTAAATGAAGAATAAATGATACTGTAGTGAACAGTGCATCACCCAAAAGTCTCAAACCATTTAGCCATTATTTATTCATGCATTCTTTCAGCTTTTTATTCATGTCATAAGTGTGAAAAAAATTCAACAAGTGTCCCTTGATACTCTCGAATATAAACTTTTCAGCCTTGATTTGGCTTAATCGTGGGAAGAGACAAAAGTTTGACCCTTTTATGTCAAGGTTAATGTGAATAAAAGTTCCTTCTGTATTTATTCTGAAGGAATTTGAACACCATTATGTAGGCTTTTAAAACTATTTTGTTCTGCATTATCTCTGAGCAAGATCAAGAAAAATGTGATAGTGTTGAACCTGAAATACATTTTGTTTGTTTTCACAAACTCTTGGAAACACATATCCAAGATGGTTTGCGAGTGATATCTCTCTCTCTGTGTGTGTGTGTGTGTGTGTGTGTGTGTGTGTGTGTGTGTGTGTGTGTGTGTGTGTGTGTGTTTCTCTAAAGATAAATTGAACCTATCCAGACCAGTCAAAAACATTTTCTGCTATTTCTATATTTCTATGGATATTTTTATCTGTTTTTATAAAAAAAAATGCATGTTGTTTCTTAGACTTTTTATTTTTATTTTCTATAAAAAGCTATCTACAAACTTAAGATAATTGAATGGACCTGTTAGTGCTGAAAGAGTGGCCGAGACCCCTCTTGTTCCCCACCGCCGGCCCTGCCGGTGACTCACAGTCCACACACACTGATAGGCGGAGGGATCGTTCAGAGTACACCCTCCGTAAGGGTAAACAATAGTCAGCTGACCCACTCAGCTGACAGCAGCAGTGTCAGCTGATCCCTTGTTGATTATGCCTTGCTGTGTGATTGGTTGAGCGGAAGGTGGCCGGCCACTGATTGGTAAATGATTGCTATTTGGATGTGCTGAGTGCTCCCAGTCATCCCCCGTCATAGCATAAGCTTTGGCTAGTTGTTGGGTGCACACTCTGAATCCTGTGTTGATATTCTGGACTTTGACCTCGGCTTGTAGTAAGACTACTCTGTTGTACCTAACCTCTGCTTGATTCCTGGATTACTCTTTGCCTGCTGCCTGGACCAGCCTTTGCTAAGTTACTAGATTTCCCTTGCCTGCTGCCTGGACTGACCTCTGCTAAGTAACTGGACTACCCTTGATTGCCGCCTGGACCGACCTTGGACTGGTACTGGACATTCTCTGTAAGCCACTTGGATTGGATGATAAGTATAGTCTACTCTCCTTATCAGTCAGTTAACAGTGTGCTTATAGTCTTGCATAAACTTGCATCATCCTGAACGTCGGGTCTGCTATCCATTCACATAATCTTGCATGCAGACTCAAAGGAACTGTATCAGTTACATCAGTTACTTCTTGTCAATATCCTACATGCAAGTCTGCTGGAAATCTGTCATTCAAACTATTACTGTTGCATAGTTTTGCATGAGGAGATGATTGGATTACTGTACTTGAACTGTCTATGTGATACTGCTGAACTGTGTTGCTACTCTCAGTAGTGACCTCTGGTGGTACTCTGACTTTCTGGCCTCAGCTGCTATACCCTGCACCTCCAAGGCCTGGGTGTAACGGAAGTAGGGCAGGTGTTATTTCGGGGACGCGCCACATAGGGTGATAGATTGGGGCATAGCAGCTGAAAGAAAGCAGGAGATCTGCCAGGCACTACAATAATAGTCTGGCATGATGTTACTGTTATATTCAATATAGAGACATATAGATAAAGTCTCATTCAGACACCCACAATGAGAACATTTTAATAAGTACAGGGTTTCTTGGCTTTGTTTAGGAGAAGTATTTTGCTGCAGATGCTGCATACACCTGAAACCACATTACTACTCTTATATGACCCATTCAAAGGTTGCAAATCTTAACTACTTAATAGCAATAATTTTTATGAATTCAGAGCAGAATTGCTGAATCACATTTGGATTACCCAACTGGAGCTGCTTGGAGACCTCTGGAAACTGTTTAGAGCCACAAATAGGATTTTGAATACTAAAGTATGCAAGATATGCTCTATTATAACACCTCCCAATAGCAGCCACTATTTTGGAAATGTGCTTATATTTATTTTCCTAAATCTTTGAACCATTGTGTACCTGTATGTCTTATTGGTTACCATGGTTTGCAAAAAAATGTATAAAATACATTTTTCAATGTATTTTATTTAGTGTACCAATAAAAAAATCAGACTTGAAAAACTTTCACTGAAGAGTAAAAATAAAAAAAGAAAATAACTCTTTGTAGTGTTCCTTTCTTCAATTAAGTTACTAGTGAAAATATCTCATAAGGTTAGGACACACCTCTCTTTCAAGTTACCTTATTATGGTAGTTTCGGTTAAAATTGTACTGTAAAATATTGCTAGAATCATATAAATGTTCCCCTTAAAGGGATACTGTAGGGGGGTCGGGGGAAAATTAGTTGAACTTACCCGGGGCTTCTAATGGTCCCCCGCAGACATCCTGTGCCCACGCAGCCACTCACCGATGCTCCGGCCCCGCCTCCAGTTCATTTCTGGAATTTCTGACTTTAAAGTCAGAAAACCACTGCGCCTGCGTTGCCATGTCCTCACTCCCACTGATGTCACCAGGAGTGTACTGCGCAGACACAGACCATACTGGGCCTGCGCTGTGCGCTCTTAGTGACATCAGCGGGATCGAGGACACGGCAACGCAGGCTCAGTGGTTTTCAGACTTTAAAGTCAGAAATTCCAGAAGTGAACCGGAGGCGGGGCCGGAGCATCGGTGAGTGGCTGCGCCAACACAGGATGTCTGCGGGGGACCGTTAGAAGCCCCGGGTAAGTTCAACTCTTTTTCCCCTGACCCCCCTACAGTATCCCTTTAAAGAGAATCTGGACTTTCAAGTACAATAAAAAGCATACCATTCTATTCATTATGTTCACCTGGGTGCCTCTTTGCTGTTTCCACCACTCCCTACCATGATCCTGGCAGTTAAGGCAGTAATTACAAACAAGAAACATGGCCGCTAACCAGGAAGTGATGTTTGTATATGTGTATATACAGTGGGTTGCAAAAGTATTCGGCCGCCTTGAAGTTTTCCACATTTTGTCATATTACTGCCACAAACATGAATCAATTTTATTGGAATTCCACATGAAAGACCAACACAAAGTAGTGTACACATGAGAAGTGGAACGAAAATCATACAGGATTCCAAACATTGTTTACAAATAAATAACAGCAAAGTGGTGTGTGCATAATTATTCGGTCCCCTTTGATCTGAGTGCAGTCAGTTGCCTATAGACATTGCCTGATGAGTGCTAATGACTAAATATAGTGCACCAGTGTGTAATCTAATGTCAGTACAAATACAGCTGCTCTGTGAGGGCCTCAGAGGTTGTCTAAGAGAATATTGGGAACAACAACACCGTGAAGTCCAAAGAACACACAAGACAGGTCAGGGATAAAGTTATTGAGAAATTTAAAGCAGGCTTAGGCTATAAAAAGCCTTGAACATCCCAAGGAGCACTGTTCAAGCGATCATTCAGAAATGGAAGGAGTATGGCACAACTGTAAACCTACCAAGACAAGGCCATCCACCTAAACTCACAGGCCGAACAAGGAGAGCGCTGATCAGAAATTCAGTCAAGAGGCCCATGGTGACTCTGGACAAGCTGCAGAGATCTACAGCTCAGGTGGGAGACTCTGTCCATAGGACAACTATTAGTCATGCCCTGCACAAAGTTGGCCTTAATGGAAAAGTGGCAAGAAGAACAGCATTGTTAACAGAAAAGCATAAGAAGTCCCGTTTGCAGTTTGCCACAAGCCATGTGGGGGACACAGCAAACATGTAGAAGAAGGTGCTCTGGTTAGATGAGACCAAAATGGAACTTTTTGGCCAAAATGCAAAATGCTATGTGTGGCAGAAAACTAACACTGCACATCACTCTGAACACACCATCCCCACTGTCAACTATGGTGGTGGCAGCATCATGCTCGGGGGGTGCATCTCTTCAGCAGGGACAGGGAAGCTGGTCAGAGTTGATGGGAAGATAGATGGAGCCAAATACAGGGCAAACTTGGAAGAAAACCTCTTGGAGACTGCAAAAGACTTGAGACTGGGACAGAGGTTCACCTTCCAGCAGGACAATGACCCTAAACATAAAGCCAGGGCAACAATGGAATGGTTTAAAACAAAACATATCTATGTGTTAGAATGGCCCAATCAAAGTCCAAATCTAAATCCAATCGAGAATCTGTGGCAAGATCTGAAAACCGCTGTTCACAAACGCTGTCCATCTAATCTGACTGAGCTGGAGCTGTTTTGCAAAGAAGAATGGGCAAGGATTTCAGTCTCTAGATGTGCAAAGATGGTAGAGACATACCCTAAAAGACTGGCAGCTGTAATTGCAGCAAAAGGTGGTTCTACAAAGTATTGACTCAGGGGGCTGAATAATTACGCACACCCCACTTTGCAGTTATTTATTTGTAAAAAATGTTTGGAATGATGTATGATTTTCGATCCACTTCTCACATGTACACCACTATGTATTGGTCTTTCATGTGGAATTCCAATAAAATTGATGCATGTTTGTGACAGTAATGTGACAAAATGTGGAAAACTTCAAGGGGGCCGAATACTTTTGCAACCCACTGTGTGTGTGTGTGTGTGTGTATATATGTATATGTATGTATATATATATATGTATGTATATATATATATATATATATATGTATATATATATATATATATATATATATATATATATATATATATATATATATATCGTGTTGTAGTATGATACAAGTTTTCATTACATAGGGAATTGTCTGCACTCCAGTCTGGATTTCTCACAGTTCTCAGCATGACAGGCAGCTCCTTTCCCCCTCAGAGAGCTCTGTCTGTGAGGAGTAAACAAAGCACACAGAGCCTGCAGGGGGCATGCAGGGGGCATGCATAACTTCTCCCTATCACAGCAGAGGCAGTGCATTCCTCTCTGGTTCGACAAAGCTTGACTAAAAAGATTAGATATATTATAGAGACTGTGCAAATAGAAATGGCTGCAGTAATCCAGACTACATTAGAACAGGTATAGGAACTTATAGGATAGAAGAAGTAAGGCTGAAAATTTTGTTACAGAGTCTCTTTGAAGCATAATTGTTTGACACATTTTAGTAGACATGATAGCACCTGGATGCTACATTGTTTGTCATTATGTCAAATAGACAATATAGACTTTACACATGAATAAATCTATTGCTCAAGTTTATTATGCCAGAGCAAAACCCCAACCATGGTTAGCAGCGACAATAAAAAATAAAACCTTATCTATGTAAATTGATAAACTAATAACGTAATTGTCAGTGCACCCTTCATTATAAAAATACCATAATCCTTATTAATACATTTAATTAAAACCAATTAAAATTAGTATGAAAAGCTCATAGGAATAGCAGGGCTCTGCTCTTAATGACTAAGGATTACCTACATAATTCTTGCATAGTGCAGAAAAATTTAAATTCATAACTAATTATACTTGTACAAAACAAAAATGTATATATTGATCATAAAATGTTTCTTATGTGCCCATACAGTTATAAAAAAAAGTTATCTTAAAATTAAAAATATGTATATAAATTCTAAATGAGCTAGCAATTTAAATGTATTTTCTTAAATAAAGGGCTTTTTGACTTAAAAAACAAGCGACACCCATGCTAAACTAGAAATAAAAAACACATATATAAGTAGATAAATACTACTTCTACTTACATAACAGATATATTGCACTGACAATGTAATAATTCCTGTGAATTTTATAAAGGAAAAGCAGAAAATCCTACTCTAGGCAGTGGCCATCTTGCCAAGCTAATGCTGACATCATATCCTCCCTGACTCTTGTTTCCCCCTCCCTTCTCTTGCTCATTGTGTATTCATTAGCTGCCCTCCTCCCAGAGTCTTCAGACACTCCCACTGAGGTGTATACTAGGAACTGCACTGTCTTATCCACCAATCGCTGAGTCACCTCAGCCTTGCTTGTAAACACAAGTAATCAGAGGGTTTTTCTGATAAGCAGCTAGGCAGGGAAATAAATGGAAGAGGAGGGATATATTATGGATACAAAGAACTCTTTGGCACTGTTTGGCACTAGGGCCAGTGCTCCTAAAGTATGTGATAACTACAAACCATAACAGCAGAAAACGTTTTGCAAGTTTTGAATGCAGGATTAGCATCTTAATCACTTAATACACTCAGACCAGTTGCTGTTGAAATTTTATTTTTATGGTGACAATACTGCTTTAAATGCAATCAAAACAAAATTTGTCTATTTTTACCTTTATTTCACCGTGCAGCAATTCTATATGGGTTTTTATGGTCCCTAGCTGAAGGTGGAACAGTCTAAGTTGACTTCCATCCACACTGCTACTAAATGCTTGCTGGGATTTTGGATGGTTTCTTAATATTCTGTTTAATTAATGTGAGATAGGCTTAAGCCATACTAAGAAAAAAAGTGAGGGACCCAGACATAGTAAGGATTTTAACAGTTATAGACATATATTTCCTTATTAATCTAAAAAAACAAAAACAAACATATTAACTACTTGAGGACCCTGGGCTTACACCCCCATAGTGACCAGGCTATTTTTTACAGTTAAGGCCACTGCAGCTTTAAGGTCTCGCTACAGGGCCGTACAACTCAGCACACAAGTGATTCCCCCCCCCCCCTCCCTTGTCTGCCCACCAACAGAGCTTTCTGTTGCTGGGCTGTGATCCCTGCTGGGATGTTTATTTATTTTTATTTAAATATTATTTTGTGTTTTCTTTATTAATAAAAATGCCTATTTTTTTTTCAATACCCGACCCCCCTCCCCCCGCCAGCCAATCAGCAAAATTGGCTGTCATAGGCATCGGCGTATGACAGCAGATCACTTCTCTGCCTCCAGAGGGGACAGCCATGTCACACATGTCACACAGCTGTCCCCAGTACAGCAATGCCATAGATTGCAGTACTGTACGGTGCTGTCTAACAGTCCCTAGAGGCGATCACCGCTGGAAGACTGATGACAGAGCAGAGCTCTGTCATACAAGTGGAGATGCGCATGCAATGTGTGATTCCCAGCAAAACACGCCCCCAGGACTGCACGCCCATCAGTGTTAGGCGGTCCTGGGGCTGCCGCGGGGTTAACGCCATTTGGTGTGAGGTGTCGTTCAGTAGTTAATTGCCAAACGTTTTAGAAGTGTTCATTGTACAGAAAGGTATTTTTTTAGAAACATTATAAGGAATCATACAATATAATAACCCACATCCATAGGATTATTTTAACACTATGTATCATATATTATTAAGAAGTCAGCGCAGATCAAAGAGGAATAAATACAGTCAATAAAACTTGACCACAGTGATATTAGAACCTCACATGGTCTTGTGGCCAACCATCACCAGAAAAGAGTAAGAAGGGCTTACCAGCTACCAACAACCCACATTATAAGGTTGTATGTCTCACATTCAGTGGTAATCCTAAGAAACCTCAAGCAGATATGGATTCAAACTTCCACCACTCCCTCACTCCGATACATATGTATAAGCTGGTCCACAGCCAATAAGACATTATTCCCTGATGTGATTTCCTCCTGATGAAGCTAGATTGCGAAACCAGTAGACAGGTGGCACGTTTAATGTCTTATTGGCTGTGGACCAGCTTACACACGCAAGTTTTTATTAGGGGTTCCCAGTTCCTGGGCCCCATATGTAAGTATTTGTTTTTATCTTGGTTTTTACGGTCTATACCGATTGTTCTTACAATAAACGGTTTACACTTAGAGTTGCTGTTTTTTGTTGTGTTTATATATTGGCCTTCGAGGATACCATACCATATTTCAGAATGAGGGAGTGGTGGAAGTTTGGATCCATATCTGCTTGAGGTTTGTTAGGATTACCACTGAATGCGAGACATACAATCTTATAATGTGGGTTGTTGGCTGCTGGTAAGCCCCTCTTACTCTTTTCTGGTGATGGTTGTCCACGAGACCATGTGAGGTTGGAATATCACCGTGGTGAAGTTTTATTGACTGCATTTATTCCTCTTTGATCTGCGCTGACTTCTTAAAGAGAACCTGAACTGAAAATCAAAAATCAAAATAACCATACAAAATAACCATACACAGGTCATACTTACCTCCCCTGTAGACTACTCCGCCAATTTCTCCATGGAACCTGATCACATCCAGGGAGGAAATACCTGTTCATAAGGAGAGGCTCTCTCATCAAACGCAGCTTAAGCAGACCTAGGCTTTTCAATTGTGTCCTCCACATGAACAGCGATTCTGTAATTGTAGATAAAGTTTGGGACCAAGGAAACAGAGGTCTTCTTGTCCAGAGTAGAAAAGTAATATGGAAAGGGAATAATAGTGCGGCTTCAAGGTCAGCCTATCTTGTCTTGCCCCGGCTGGCGGACCATTGGACTAATGGGCTAGACAGGCAGCATAAAAATATTGGAGTTATTTGGGATCCCCAACCCCCTTCTTGTTTTATCCCTGGCCAGACATTGGTAGCTAATCCTTGGAGCCCCCCCCCCCCCCCCCCAAAAAAAAACCACCAAAAAACAATAGTAAAGTGAGATTGCAGCTTCTTCAAATAAACCCTAGAAATTCTAATGGGAAGTGCACAGAAGAGATATACAATTTTAGACAAGGCTGTCAATTTCAGGGCATTGATTCCACCTGTCAGTGAGATGTTATAACCATTTAATTTACCCAAAAGGGCATGGTGTTTGGTGAATATAGGGGTATGGTTTGCAGCATATAGCTGGGTATTTTGAGAACCTCCAATCAAAAGGGCCAGGGGCTTGATGCAGAGAACAAATAACAAGGGGGGGGGGGGGGGGGAGGACACCCATGTCTAGTCCCGGCTTTGATAGGAAAGGTACCTGAGGACAACCCCATATTGCATACAGTAGCTGCAGGACTATTGTAGAGCCCTTGGACACCATTTAGTATCTCTCCCCTTATTCCAAACTTTTGCATAACTAGGCACAGATAGCACCAATCAGCATGGTTGAAGGCCTTCTCTGCATCCAAAGAAAGGAACAGAGAATACCCCCAACTGTGGCCCATAACTTACACCAACCCCACCATCCTCCTAATATTTTCAGTAATTTGCCTCCCCATCACAAACCCAGTTTGATTTGGGTGCACTACCTTCAGGCGATATGACATTCTTATAAAAATATAATATCTATAATATTGTATTGTATAATACAATACTGTGAGCTTATTTCTTTCATAAGGCCCCTGCACTGAATATTTATTTCTGTATTTGCAGAAAAGAACATTTCTATAGATAAATTATGCATAATTTTGTGGTTCACTCTAAAGGATCAAATGATTATTGCATTATAATATGCACGTTTGTACGTTCTCCCTGTTTCTGCATGGGTTTTTTTCCGAGCTCTCCAGTCTCTTCCCACATCCCAAAAACATACAGATAAGTTAATTGGCTGCCCCCTAAAAGTTGGCCCTAGACTATGATACATACACTACACAATACATACATAGACATATGACTATGGTAGAGATTAGATTGTGAGCCCCTCTGAGGGATAGCTAAGTGACAAAACAATATAATCTATACAGCACTGCGGAAGATACCAGTGCTATATAAATACTAAATAACAAGAAGAAGATTAAGGCTACAAGATGATTATTGCATAAGATACTGTATGTGCATAGAAGTATGACATGTAGAGGTTACCCTAACAACCAAAAATCTGTAGTTTATAGAGTTATAGTGGATGCATAAAAACTTAGGCACATTCTTGTGTGAAAATAAATAGGTAAATGAAAGAAAAAAAAGTTGCATTCTTAGACTAGGCATGCCATCTAAATTTACAGTTGCAGGGTATACTGGAAGTATTCAACAGTGCATCATTTATCATCTTTAGCAATGTTCTTTTCTGCACATATATAAATAAATATTTAATGCAGAGGCATTATGATGGAAAATAAGCAAATAGTAATGTATTGATATTATATGTGCAGATCTGAACAGATGTTGTATGTTTTCTTGTGTATTTTTATAAGAATGGTATATTACAATGTGAATATTTTATATACAATATGTGTACATGTTCATTTGGTGCTTAAGCACTGAGCTTCTTGTATCGAATCATTATAGGCACTACAAATTCGCCCGTGGAAGTGGATTCAGATTCACAAAACCATTTTCCGGTGCATAATAAATTTCAATTTTGTATGACGTTGTTATTATTGAGATAAGCCACCTCCTTTTCTCTTTTTTTTATTTTTTTTTATCAGATCTTGATCCACATTAGTGCGAAACCAAGACTGATCCGTCGCTGGCCCAAAATTTGCATCAAAAGCAATAGATCTTAACTGGGAAACTCCCTCACTATTTACCCAGTTCCCCATTGTCTTTGCCCAACTTATCAATGTCAGTGTGATCAAAGGATGGGGAGGAAAGGGTAGTAGAGTACCGAACCTTCTCTGGAATCCATGAAAACAGCCAGTCTCTATTTAACCATTCATTTTCCAATCTAACCCAGATCCTACTGTTGTCTTTAATTCTCCACTCTAGGATGTGCATTAAATGGATGCTTGTGTAATATCTGTAGATATCTGGTGCTGCCATACCTCCAAATTTTCTACCTCTGGAGATAGTAGAAAATGCTATTCTGCGTTTACTTCTTGACCAGATACATTTCTGGAACAAACTATCCCAGTCGGCAAACCAACTCCTGAGAAGGGTCAGGGGCAAACACTGCAACAAAAATGATTTCGGAAGCGCGATCATTTTAATAATGGCTATTCTGCCCAATACATCGAATATTGAATGGTCCCAAGACTGGAGCATCTTATTACTGTCGGTCATAATATTTTTAAGATTATGTTTTTAAAGGTCATCCAACTGCGAACATAGATTCACCCCTAAGTATTTAATTGCAGCTTTTTCCCAGATAAAGTTCGAGTAGCTTTGGATGGCTTCCCTTTTCTGGGTGGAACAGCCTAAGCCCAAAATAACAGATTTCTGTTCATTCAGTTTATAGTATGAAACGGTACTATATAATGAAATCCATCTAAGACATTCTTTGAGTGATTTTTCGGGATTCTTTAAAATCAGAAGAATATCATCTGCATAAGCAATTATCTTTGTTTCCACCCCTGCTGCATTGATACCTTTTATCCGGGGATCAGATTGATTTGCTCTGAGTGGCTCCAGACTCAGATTGAAGAGCACCGGGGACAAAGGACAACCCTGTGGAACCCCATTGGATAATTTAAACTCATCGGTTAGATACCCGTTTACTTTTACCCTGGCTGATTGATTTGTAAACAATTTAGCTATTCTCCCACTAAAAGAGGGCCCCAGGCTTATCTTAGGTAAATTATCGAGCACAAAATGCCTAGATAGCCTATCAAAGGCCTTTTCTGCATCTATTGTGGCCAGAATGGCCTCATGTTTTTTAGAATTACAACTATGTATTACATTAATAGCTGAGTAGATATTGGGCTTGATTCACAAAGCCGTGCAAACTGTTTAGCACGTGTGTGCTAAACAGTTAGCACGTGAAGTGCCGTTCGCAGACTTTTGCGCGCGCAAAAGTCCGCAAACGGCACTTCACGTGCTAACTGTTTAGCACCCCCGTGCTAAACAGTTAGCACGGCTTTGTGAATCAAGCCCTTTGTCTCTTATATGCCTGTGCCCTCTAAAACCCATCTAAAAGCCACCTCCTTTTCATTCAATTTGTGTTGTTTTAACTCAATTTTATATATATACCTGGATACCTCTTACCTCCTCTGTTCTTCAGAAGGGTAGATTTTTTTTTTCCCACAAAAAAGCAATTCTATTAAATTGGAATGCCAGACCTGTAACTTAAAAGAGAAAAACAACAACATATTATGTAGCAATTATAGACACACACCTAATTATAATGATATTTGAAAATATGGTTTAAAGAAAGAAGGGTAGGGAGGAGAGGTGAGATGTTGGAAGA
The DNA here is from genome assembly GCF_040937935.1 of Hyperolius riggenbachi. Classification (NCBI taxonomy): domain Eukaryota; kingdom Metazoa; phylum Chordata; class Amphibia; order Anura; family Hyperoliidae; genus Hyperolius; species Hyperolius riggenbachi. Next base: position 137,631,444 of record NC_090646.1, on the reverse strand, counting down.
AAAGAAAATGAGACGTTGTCACACGCTCTCTTTACTGCTGTGGCATTCTCCATGACTCAGCTAGAATGGTGTGGATGCTGTCCTTAAGTGATGTCAGGCTCGCTCCTGGGGCACACACCAGTGGCTCATGGCATATAATGGGAGGCAGCACTATGGTATTGGTGCAAAGACCAGCACTATTAAAACCCTGGCCAAACAGCATTCAGTGCTGTTTTGCCTCTACAGCTGCCATGTGTTGAGACAGCATTCCGTCAGTCAATTTAACCTCCCTCGCGTTCTATTAAGATCGCCAGGGCGGCTGCGGGAGGGTTTTTTTTAAATTAAAAAAAAACTGTTTCATGCAGCCAACTGAAAGTTGGCTGCATAAAAGCCCACTAGAGGGCGCTCTGGAAGCGTCATCCTGATCGCCTCCGGCGACCAGAATAAACAAGGAAGGCCGCAATGAGCAGCCTTCCTTGTTTTGCTTACATCGTCGCCATAGCGACGAGCGGAGTGACGTCATGGACGTCAGCCGACGTCCTGACGTCAGCCGCCTCCGATTCAGCCCTTAGCGCTGGCCGGAACTTTTGTTCCGGCTGCGCAGGGCTCGAGCGGCTGGGGGGACCCTCTTTCGCCGCTGCTCATGGCAGATCGCCGCAGAACGGCGGCGATCAGGCAGCACACGCGGCTGGCAAAGTGCTGGCTGCGTGTGCTGCTTTTTATTTTACAAAAATCGGCCCAGCAGGGCCTGAGCGGCGACCTCCGGCGGTGGTGGACGGATATATTCATCCATACCGCTGAGGAGGTTAAGTCCAGTCAGTCATTGAGTTGCACTCTTGTCAGTCACCAGTTCTCCTACCAGCTACAGTTCTTTCAGTCTCAGTCCAGTCAGTCTGTCTATCAGTCCTGTCAGTTGCCAGTCAGTCGCGGCCAGTCTCTTTTACCATTCTTACCATCCAGTCCCTCCTGTTATTCCTACCCTCCAGTCCATCCTGTCATTCCTACATTACAGCTCCTCCTGCCATTCCTTGCCTCCAGTCTGTCCTGGCATTCCTACCTTCCTACCTTCCCCCAGCAGGGACTGACTAGAGCTCCATTCCAGTCAATCCCTGCTCTATCCCTCACTCCTGACCATCTTGCCAGTACCTCCTTCTGGTCCATTCCTGTCAGTCCCTCACTCTTGTTCATCATGTTTCCCATTTTTCCATCCCGTTCTTCCTGACACTGGTTGGGATGATCCTAGGGGTTTTTACCTGATGGCCACTAGGCAACAAAGCAGTTTTTTTACCAACTTAGGGGTGAAAGCTCCTCATATCTTGCATGGTGATTTAGGGAAGACCAGTGGTCACTTCGACTCAGAGGAGGCCTTTGGGGGTGGCAAGTGGGGCGATCGCCCCAGGCCCCGCACATGAAGAGGTCATGCCCGCCATACCATGCTCATTTTGGTGGTGGTGAAGGAAAGGTCTACAGAAGTCTAGCTGTTTGTGTTCTGAGCAGTGTGCTATTTACAAATACTCAGATTTTCCTATTTTGTTTTACACACCTTATATTTTGTACCAACCCCCCTTTTATTGCTTAGGTTTTTGTCTTCAGCATGCTTTACTGTACTATGCCGTTTGCATTTTTCTAATCAATTTCTGCACTGACATGAAGCTTGCCAAATGTCAAATTAAAGTAACGTGCAAGAGCCTCAGCCTGAGAGCCCCAGGGGCATTTAGGTCAGTCAAGCATGGACTGGAGCTAGAGGGGGCTCAGGCTGGAGCTTCTAGACTGACTGGGGATTGGTGCTAGGTTTCATGGGGAGCTAGGGATAGGTACAGGCTGTCTGGGGAGCTAGGGATAGGTAAAGTTTGATTACATTACCTATTGTAATTGTTCATGTATTGGTTGGCTTAGGGGTCTTTAAAGGGGAACTGAAGAGAGAGGTATATGGAGGCTGCCATGTTTATTTCCTTTTGAGCAATACCAGTGGCCTGTCAGCCCTGCTGATCCTCCGCCTCTAATACTATTAGCCATAGCCCCTGAACAAGCATTCAGCAGATCAGGTGTTTCAGACTTTAAAGTCAGATCTGACAAGACTAGCTGCATGCTTGTTTCTGGTGTTATTCAGATACTACTGCAGAGAAACAGACCAGCAAGGCTGCCAGGCAACTGGTATTGATTAAAAGGAAATAAATATGGCAGCCTCCGTATACCTCTTACTTCAGTTCCCCTTTAACAAGTTTTCAAACAATAATAAGGCATACTGCTTTAGAGGTGGACAAGCCTGTGACTGTGGTGGTATGGTACATGGCCTTCACTTAAGCCTCTAGGCCCCGCATATGACACTCACCCCAGGCCCTGCGTACTCTAAGGCCGGCTCTGCTTCGACTTAACAACCTGAGAGCGCCCATACCACCACCAAGATCAACAGGGCCCTGACAAAAGTGCATGGAAAAAAAGAGGAATGTAAATACAAAAAAACTGAATTGAAATAAAATAGAGATGTAAAGGGAAGGTGTGTAGTGGGAGAGAGATCAGTTGGATTACCTGCCAACCCTCCAACTCCATTGCCACCACCCACCTACACACCTTGCTCCACTTTCCATTCCATCCTTTAATTTCCCTTATTTTGTCCTCCTCCTCTCCAGCTTTTCAAGTTCCTTCTCTCTTTCTCTCCCTTGTCCTCCTCTTATTCCCTTTTCTTCTCTATCTACTGTTTGATGCCAAATGCAGTTGATTACCCAGTAGTCATTCATTACTCCAGCCATCGTGTAGATGGTTTCATAGCAATATTGTAACTTTATGGGATCCATGAGTAAATTGAGAGCACATAGAAATGTTTAAGCATTGTCATCTATGCCAATGAATGGAGATACAATTATAAAACATGAGTTTGTTCTAACAAAAGTTTTGGGATATCTATGCAGATGGCTGCCCCTTTAACCACTTCACCACTGAGGGGTTTTACCCCTTGAACACCAGAGCAATTTTCACCTTTCAGCGCTCCTTCCATTAATTCGTCTATAACTTTATTATTACTTATCCCAATGAAATGAACTATATCTTGTTTTTTTCGCCACCAATTAGGCTTTCTTTAGGTGGGACATTATGCCAAGAATTATTTTATTCTAAATGTGTTTTAATGGGAAAATAGGAAAAAATGTGGGAAAAAATTATTACTTTTCAGTTTTCGGCCATTATAGTTTTTAAATAAAGCATGCCACTGTAATTAAAACCCATGAAATGTATGTAACCATTTGTCCCGGTTATAAAACCATTTAAATTATGTCCCTATCACAATGTTTGGCGACAATATTTTATTTGGAAATAAAGGTGCATTTTTTCAGTTTTGCATCCATCCCTAATTACAAGCCCATAGTTTATAAAGTAACAGTGTTATACCCTCTTGACATAAATATTTAAAAAGTTCAGTCCCTAAGGTAACTATTTATGTGTTTTTTTTTATTGTATTTTTTTTTTTTAATTACAAAAAAAAAAATAAAAAAATTGGGGAGTGTGGGAGGTAATGAGTTAATTTATTGTGTAAATGTAATGTTGGTTTATGTAAAATGCTTTTAGGGTGTAGTTTACTATTTGGCCACAAAATGGCCACAGTGTGTTTGTTTACATGCGACCTGTAAGCGTCCTTCCGGACGCTTACAGGAAGCAGTAAGAGGCTGGGTAGATCACAATGATCGCGCTGTTTCTAATAGAAGCAGCACGATCATTGCGCGGGCTTAGATCAACGAACGGGAATGGATTTTCCCGTTCATTGATCTCCGTGCGAGCAGGCGGCGGCGTGCACGAGCGGCGGGTGCGCGCGCACGAGCGGCGGGAGCGCGGACAGCGGCGGTAGCGCGGAAGGTACGGATTTCTCCATCCCTGGTTTTTTAGGGGGGAAAAAAGGGACGGAGAAATTCGTACCGCGGGAGTTAAAGTGGTTAAAAATGTTTTAAGTTTATAAAAGCCAACTTTTCAAAGTTAAAAGATAACTTAAGAAATATTTTTAAAAGTGTTTTAAGATGTGTATGAGTATTTATTGAATATAGTGCACATGAAGCTTCTTGAAGGTCACACCAGATAAACTTTTAGATAAATAAGTAAATCTTTGCATAATAGTGCTATGAGGCAATTCTAAATTGCAATCAATAGATGAGTAATAAGTATTAACTTTATTATTTCACAAGTGTGTTTTGTGGTATACTCTATAATAAGCTACTGCTCTGTCGTGTTGGCTTCTTGGGTTAAAATAAATGTAAACCAGGAAAAACAAACCAACCAGATACTTTATCTATGGATAGGGAAGGCTCTGGGTCCTATAGAGGATTATCACTCCTCTGCTGGTTCCCTCATTCCAACAATGTCACCCCTAGTAGCAGTATTTGACCGATAGGTCAGATACTGCTCTGTGCCACCACAGGAGGCTTTGGAAGTCTTTGGAAGATGGTCGGCTCCATACTGCGCCTGCTCTAGAGCGCTTACTCGCACGCTCACGCAAGCACAGTATGGAGCCGCCTGTCTTCGGGAGTATTCAAGCTCCTGAAGACTTCCGAAGCCTCAAGTGGTGGGGCATTCGAATGGGGTGACATTGCTGGAATGAGGGAATCATGAGAAGAATGGGAAGGCTCTATAAGACCCAAAGCCTTCCCTCTCCTTAATTATCTGTTTTTTTCTGATTTACATTAGCTTTAAGAAAAAGACTTTTAAATCAAGTTAATGTAACTGATTTTATAATAAAATGAAATGTGCTGAAGAATTATTCATGCTGATACTGACTCTCTCATCATTATTACTTTTATTATTTACTATAGGGTGGTGGCTGAAGCATAACTTGAAGACAAAGTGCATTGGGAGGAGTTCCGAGCTATCACCAATGTATTGAGGTAGGAGCGTATCTGTTTAATACCAGATATCACAATTTCCATGCATGGTGTTGTTAGAATAAAGACAATAAATGCAAATAGTGAAACTTTACTTTCTTGTTTCCATAGTATTTTATCTTAGAAGATTAGATCTGTTTTGAATTGCATTATCTTCACTGAACACTTTTTTTTTTATTATTGTATTGTTTCGGTTGAAAAAGTTAAAAGATATATTCTCCAGGATTACCTAAAGAAAACACTATTTCTTTCATACGCCTGACAAACTCTTTGGGAATTATTCATGCAAACCATATGGTTACCTGTTCTATTGTTTAGTTACATTTGCTGCACCTGTTTGTATGGCAATACATTACGGAATTACATTTTCTTCTATCTTAAGAGAGGCTTATTTTTTTGGCATAAATCAATCTAATGGGAATGTTATCATGAAAAAACAGATCTTACACACAAAAAACAAACATGCCATTTATTTATTTATTTCATTCTAGATTGTATTTTAACATCTTTGATAAACTGTCATCTTTTTTTTCGCTATATTTATGTGCCAGGCTGGATATTGCATTAGAGAATACTCTTGAATGCTTAATCATCTGCATTGTTATACTTTGCTTGACTACTGAGGGTACAATAACCTTGTGGAATCAAACTATTGTCTTAACTTAACTTTATATCACTACCTCTAGAGTAAGCACTGTAATCTTTGTAACACTGTAATTATCTTCTCTATTTTAAAATTGCACAAGAAAAGATTTACAAGTGATTTTTTTCCCCTTCTTATTTTGAAACGCTTGCTGTTTTTATCTCCTTAGCAAAGTCTAAAGTATCCTGTCATTTGCAGATAATGATATATTTATAAAATGTCCTCAATACACAATACCGTTTCTACTGCTGTCCTCTTATCTGTGTTTACCTTGTGTGTGTTTGTGGTTTAATATTGTACACTTACTGTATCTTAAATGTGTCTTGATTTAGTCATACTTTGTATAGAAAAGGTGAATTAAAGGGTGAACTTTTTATTTTATTTTGGTAGTTTGCCTACTCCAAGTTTTGGCAAAATTAACATCTAGAAATGTTTATGTAGTAAACTTTCTCAATATATACATCTCATTTTTAGTACCACAGAAAAAAAATAAAATGCTTATTAGCATTCTGAATCGGGTGTATTTTAAGTGTATGTTTAATCCATGAATAAAGGAAGGATTACAAGTACAAATATTCATGTTTTCTGTACAGCACGTGTGGTATAGCGGATCAGTTACGGAGGGTGCGCCTGTTAATTTGGGTACCGCTATAGCCCAAGATGTAAATATCGACTAGGGGGTGCGGTGGAGTGTAATTTTGGTGCAGGGTGCCCAAGTTTGGCAAAAAAGTGGGAGCATTTTTACAGCCTCTCAAATGCTGCACTGGCTCACAGCTGCTCCTTCTCCAACATACACACAGCAGCTGCAGCCCAGTTTTCTGTAGAAGCTGCTCCCCTTACAGGTTCATAGCCTGTGTGGCTCTGAAGCAGCTTCCACAAGAACAGTATTGGATCATTGGAGGATAATATCAGCACTCTCTTGCTTGTGCCCTTTTTACCAGGCACCACTTTTACATATACTTGCAGATGAGTGAAGGTTAGGGGGAGTGTACAGCATAAATGATGAAGGTTATTAACTGCTCTCTAACTCCGAGACAAACATTTTAGCAAGTAAATTGAGTTTGTGGTACTTTCCAGTGCGTCACATTGTTTTTCAAATAGAAGAGTAAATGTCTAATGAGGACATTTGGCTTCCATGTCACCGGACAAAACATTAATTCATAGTTTAATTCCTGGTATGAGATATATATATACTGTACATGCTGTATGCATTGGAGAAAATAAAGTATTATTGAGTTACAATGTTATAGTCATTTAGTTCCCCTATTTATTATTGGAAGGAGATGGAGTTAGAGGGTGTTTAGTGAAAAAATGTGAAGGAGAGCATCATGTGCAAATTCATGTGCACAGTAAAAAGCATACTTTTTAAAAAGGTTCTGCACTAAGATGTTTTTTTTCTTTTACCAATCTGTCCACCTGGCTCTATGTGCCTTTAACATACATACTGAGATCAGCCATTAGATAGCTGAAGTTATAATTTGTTATATCTTAATCATCAGTCTGATGTCCTTTCAGATGAGAAAACTGGTTGTTTTTTTCTACAGGTGTTATGGGAAACCTTCTGCTTCTCTTTTTTTACACTTTTAGTAGGATTGTACATGCTTCTCAGCCATGTTAAAGTGGACCTGAACTCAGAAATTCCTCAATGCTTTAAAAAATAAGCAGCAGCATAATAACCTTCAAAGAAAAACATTTATTTGTTATAGCTGATCCAAATCCTGCAATAAATCTGCAGCGTGTCTATGTCCTGCTTTCATGGAAGCAGACAAAGGGTTAACATCCTGTGCTTACAAATTAGCTGTTCTGCCTAGGCAGCCAGTTGACAGCTGAGAGATCAAATTGCATGTTGTGATTAGTCACAGATGAGGGGGAATTAGACAGGCTAAACTCTCTAAATACATACAGGGTACATTTCTCTCTGTTTTTCTTCTGTCTTGTGCAAGAGTTCAGGTCCACTTTAAGCATATATGAGCTGTCATACACTGTTGAAGAATTGTTGAATAAAAAACAAAATAAAAAGCCACCCCTTTTTTAAATGTAAATAGAGTGGGCTGTTCTAATAGAAAACAATAAGGGGATCCTTAAAAAAAATCCTTAAAAAAAAGCCACCCCTTTTTTAAATGTAAATAGAGTGGGCTGTTCTAATAGAAAACAATAAGGGGATCCTGGTATGAAATAAAGAAGGTGGCACTTTTACCTGTGACATTCACACATCTTCAAAACATACCGGTAGGTTAACTGACATGTTCCTTATACGGACCCTGGTCTTTGGTAGGGACTTTAGGAATTTAGCACAATCTTACCATTGTGGACACAGATAGCAACAAAAACCTGTCATTGGTGATACATTTTCCTTTAAAGAAAATTGATTTCACTGGCAGAAGTTCCATATTAGTTCTTGTTAATTGGTTGCCATATATCCTTAATAATAATCTCATGCCCTGCATTTTGAGGTACTCATTTTCATGTACAACCACAGTAAATTCAGCACATATGTATAAAACAGATAATAAATGGATGTGTTTAATATGTATCGATGTATTTTTTCATTCTATGCATCAAAAATATAAAACTTTTAAACATGTTGAAATGTCAATTTATGTATATGACTAGGGCTCCTTCTCTTAGGAAATGCCAAGTTTTATTTTTACTAAAAGTTTTTTTTTTCCTGGAAGGAGCAACAATTAATATCATTTTTTTGTGTGCTTACTGTGTATGCATATTCTTTCCTTTTTTTAACAAACATAAAAAGTACTAATGTTCAACAGCCCTTCCTAGTGTGTCCCTTCCCTTTAGGTTGTAAGACTTTGGCAAAGTCCCCCACCAGGGTATCCTTCTTGATCTTGCAACCTCACCAATGACACCCTTACAATGGACAAACTTGGACTTGACTTGCTTGGTCTCTGTAACTAACTCCAAAATTGCATCACAATGTATTTTATACCCAGTTTGCATGTATAACATTGTGCTAGGTTATATAATCTCTGTTTAAAACCCCTTGTTAACACTGTATGCATCTCTATTTATTGTTTAACAACTTAAGCCCTCAGTGGTTTTTACTTTAATCACCTGAACAATGTTCACCTCCCATTCATTAGCCTATAACTTTAACACTACTTATCACAATGAACTGATCTATATCTTGTTTTTTCCGTCACCAATTAGGCTTTCTTTGGGTGGTACATTTTCCTAAGAGCTAAATGCATTTTAACAGTAAGAATAAGAAAAAAACTGAAAAAATTCATTATTTCTCTGTTTTCGGCCATTATAGTTTTAAAATAATACATGCCTCGATCATTAAAACCCATGTATTGTATTTGCCCATTTCTCTCGGTTATTACACCATTAAAATTATGTCCCTATCGCAATGTATGGTGACAATATTTTATTTGGAAATAAAAGTGCATTTTTTCCGTTTTGCATCCATAACTATTTAAAAGCTTATAATAAAAAAAAATATTTCATCTTTACATAGATATTTAAAAGGTTTGGACCCTTAGGTAAATATTTATGTGTTTTTTTTAATTGTAATGTTTTGTATTATTATTATTAAACATTTTATGTGGGTATTTTTGGGAGGGTGGGATTTAAACCGAATTTTTTTTATGTAAATATGTTGATTTTTTTTTTTTACATTTAGATGTAGTTTTACTTTTTGGCCACAAGATGGCAACCTTGAGTTTGTTTACATGACGTCACTCTAAGCGTAACATGTATGCTTAGAGGGATGTAGGAGGCAGAAAAAGCAAGGCTTCCAAGAGAAGTGTCGCTTTTTCTGCGGGGGAGAGGAATGAGTGATCGGGCACCATGGCCCGATTCATAGATTCCTGGGCTAACGATCCACAGCCGGGAACACACGTGCACGCACGCAATCGGCTGCAGGAGCACTCGGGAGCGCACATGTCCTCCTTGACGTAGGTCTATGTCCAGGAGGACAAAGTGGTTAGCACTGCGTAAGATGTTGGTGCTTTATAAATATAACAATAATAATAATAATTCCCCAATTCCATGTTCTTTAGATACATCCAACTGCGCCACGTGTTTAATGCTCAATTCACCTCTCAACCTAAGACAGTTATTTCTAGTGAGATGGAGAAGTTAATGATGCACTCCAGTCTTACCGGGATTACTTCACAACTATATTATATTCTGATCTCTCGCATGACAAGCAAACTTAGCAAACCACTAGTAGCCTGGAGGAGAGACCTTCCAAACTTATCAGTTAAAGACTGGGAGGGGATAGTTGTTGATTTTGTGAGAGCCCCTATAGCAGAAAAACACAAATTTAGTGCACTCAATTTTCTCTACAGAGCATATTTCACCCCCCAGAGAATGTCTAAAATGAAACAGGATGCATCTGACTTGTGCTGGAGGTGTACTATGGATAAAGCAGGCTTTTTCCATATCTTTTGGGACTGCCAAAAAATCTGTAAATTCTGGTCGCAAACTCACGACCTGCTGGCTGAGGTTGTAGGCCCACAAATTCCATATGCAGCAGAAGCTATGCTCCTAAATCACTTTGGAGACACTACTCTCAACGAAAATAAATTATACCTCGCCAAATTATTATTATTCTATGCTAGAAGGGTAGTTGCAATGGCATGGGAAAAGCCAAACCCACCTAACATTTCTGAGCTAAAAACCCAGGTGAATGCAGACCTTACTATTTATAAAAAATATATATGAAGGATGAGGCTCCACAAAAAAGTTCTACGAAGTCTGGAAAAAATGGCTAAAAATGTTTAATATTGATATTTAGATCCAAGAAAGAATGTTACATCCTGACAACCTACTCTAGAAGGGGGGGGGGGGGGGGAATACGTTGATCCAGATGGAAGCCCTAGTCGCTACGTTTGGGAGTTCTATGTGTGTTTCTCTTTTGTTATTTGTTGTATGTTAAGGGGTACACTGTTTTATGTACCCCCTACATAAAAATATTTCAAAAATAAAAATAAAAATAATAATGACTAGTTTTAGGTACCCAGACATTTTTTGTTAAATATGGCCTTTGTGTTTTTCATTCTCAGCTCTGTGTCAGCTGTGTTGTAACTATTTCAAACCTGATATAAATAAGACTCCACAGTGGCTGTATTGTAATTATTCTACACCATTTCTGAACATGACACCCTACTAGAGGGACCAATACATGAGTTTGTGGCTTAAAGTGTAGCTAAAATTTCATTTTAAAATAAGACATTCTTTATCAATACTATGCAACTATGCAAGACATCCTGTGATTTCATTTTATTAAAAATTGTCTTTCCATTTCAGTTTTCAATAAGCTTAGAGTTTTAAGACTGAAGATTGAATTCAAAGTATGTTTCCTTTCAACCAGCAGTACACTTTGGTTTGTGTAACGATCGGTGTAACACAGAGAGGATCTGATTACCGGTGATCTGCAGTATCACTGAGAATGCAGATATATACCCGATTATAGATGATCTGCAGTATCACCAATAATCAGATATATCTCTAACCTCTGGACACCTGGGTAATATATGAGTGTTTGGTGCAACAGTAATACTTTGAGGAGAGCACCCTTACAGTGGGTGCGAGGCAGGAGGGGGTACTGCCCTGACAACAGATTCCTTCCAAGGCCTGAGGCTCCTCCAAGGGGCGGAGCCAGGCTGGGAGTAGGAAGGGTCAGAGAGTGAGTGACACCAAAGGTGAAGTGTCACTGACAGGTCTGTGAACTATTTCCCAACAGGAGAAATAGTTCTCGAGGTCGGACAGGCCAGGTCGGCAACAGACTGGCAGATCAGGTACAGAGACAGGAGACACATGCGGAATCCTAAGACTAGCGGAGTTTGGCAACAGAGTATCAGAATGACAAAGGTACCGAATCAGAGATCAGAAGAATGGTCAGGAAAGCAGAAGGTCATAACAAATAATCAACAATTCCTAGACTAAGGTGTGAGCTCCGTGGTCGTCAACACCTTGGAAACTGATCTAGATAATAACACAGATGATAACAGAATTTCCTAGACTAAGGTGTGAGTTCCGTGGCCATCAACACCTTGGAAACTGGTCTAGATAATAACACAGATGATAACAGAATTTCCTAGACCAAGGTGTGAGTTCCGTGGTCATCAACACCTTGGAAACTGGTCTAATATAACACAGATACTGACAGGGTCTGAGTGCTACCACGTAGTGATCGCAACGCCAGACACCAGAGGAATGACCAGCACCCAGTATATATACACCAGCGCTCACCAGCGCCTCCCCTAAGTGCTGGATCAATGAGAACTGAAAGAATTGTCAGCTGACTGGCCTGGTCAGCTGACACCCCTCTGGCTGTCATAAATGCTCTGCATCTCCGCGCGCGCACGCGTCCTTCTGAACCAGTGTGGACTATCAGTCCCAGCCACACCAGACATGTGTTGTAATGCCTCTGCTGTTCTGGATGCGGAATCCGCCGCACTGCTGTCCGAGCGTGCAGCATTTTCTCCGCATTCAGCAGTACTGACAGAGGTAGGCCTATGCGTGCAAACTGCCGCATCGGACGCGGAATCCGGCACCCTGTTCTCTGGGCATGCGGCGGTTTCTCCGCGTTCCGTCAGGCCAGTGAATGCAGGTCCCTGCGCGCAAGCCGCCATGCCGAACGCGGAATCAGCCGCCCTACTCTGAGTACTTGCAGCGGCTTTTCCGCGTTTTCTCACAGTTTGCTTTACAGAAATGTTAAGCCACTGTGATATTCATATGGATTCAAATGATTAGGGAGCATGCACAGATAACTGGATCTTAAGATGTGGAATTTCTTCTAGCTGATTTAGAAGTCAGTTTCTTTGTATTCACCCTATTTTATAACTATTTAACAGCTGATGCAATTACCAATACACCAGTGTGTACCGGTGTCAGACTCAACAGAGAGCAAAAATGACTAAGATAGTCTTGTTGCACTGATGTATGATACAATTCTTGTCATATTTACAGTTTACATAAGTAATAATTATATAACTGGCTGTAAAGTGTAATGGTTAAGGGTTCTGCCTCTGACATAGGAGACTCCGTAACACTGCAACTGCATACTGAGTGCGCTCTAGTGGCAGTCTGGCAAGTACTTTGAGTCTGACAAGAGAAAGTGCTATACAAATACTGAAAATATTATAACTGTTATGTTTTACCCGTAATTCATAAGAGACATTGGGCTATATCCAATTTGAGGTGATAAGTTGCTTGCAGCTGCAAACTACTTAACACCTTTCCATCACACTAAGATTACCTGCAATTTATGTCTGTTTGTTAGGGAGAATTACTCAGGTGAAAACCTAAGCAATGCTCACAAGTCCTGGGCAATGGGGAGAGAGGTTTTGCACTGTGGCGCTGTCCTTCAGCACCACAGCACTGCTGCCTCATTCCCCAAAGGTGCACGCACACCCGCCGAACATCTGCCTCCATCTTCCGCCACTGCATATGCGGATCTTCTTCAATAAGGAGAACCCCAGAGCTCCCTGTTGGGCCATTAACACATCGCTAAAGCCCCCTGTAGCTAAGGTAATTTACCTGCATCTCTGCCGAACACCCACTGCATCTCACCGCGAGTCCCATCGTTGTAATTCTCGCAGAGCCCCGGCAAAGCATCTTTGAAGTTCCTGCTGGGGCTTCCCATTGGTCCACTGTCTGGAACAATGAAAATGGTTATAGGGGTTATGGTCAATGCTTTTTATTACTAATTGTCTTTTATTTAAAACTTAATGAGCATTCTATAGTTTTTATTTTTGTCACAACAAAAATAATATAGAAAGTGTTATAACTTTGTACTGGTTTGTAACTTTGTACTGGCTGAACTCGATGGACGTATGTCTTTTTTTAACCAAAATAACTATGTAAGTGTATATAACAAGATGTACTTACTAAACAACATTCAGTACTTTCAGTCAAGGACTGGTGACAATTCTCTTATTATTGCTGTCATCACTACTGTACAAAATACATGTTTTTTTATATCAACTAGTAATGCAGGTCATTTAGTATTTCATTTGCTCAAATATCTAAAGGATTGCCAAGCCACAAATTGCTAGCAAATAAGTATTACTGTAAATTAAAAAATAATAAATCTCTCCCTCTTTCAAGCATTCCTGTGAGCAAAGCAGCTGCTTCAATTATTGTGATCTGTTTGCTTCTAAGTGAAATCATTAACAATTACTTTCATGCTAAGATGTTGAAAAATATTACCAAATGATGATAATTAATGATTTTAATACGTGAAAACAAAACAAATGACAAAGTCAACATTAAATTAACATCCATTAGCCAAACAAGCTCAATATTTGCTGAACATAATTCAAGATCTGTTGTTGTCTTTATCCATTGAATAAATAATGAAGGGATTATGATTACAATCTGTACAATTAAAATAAAAAAATAAAATAAAAAAGATAGATGGATGGAAGAAAGCTAGATCCTAGAATCTGTTGACAAGGTTATCTGTGATTAGGGATAGAAGCCATGATTCTGCCACAATTGGTAATGTATTAAGTCATTCAAGTTTATTTAGGCTAAGATGACATACATGCAGATAATGCATGAGGTTTTGGTAAATATAAAGTCACTTTAAAAATATTCAGATTCTTGGGAACTGGAAGCTACAATTTTTTTTTTTTTACATTTTCTCACTGGCTGACATGCTGATTCTTTAAATTCTACACATTAAGGGCCTGAGCACACTGACACAGCTGTGTCTGCTTTTCAGTTACACATTAATGTTATAGATGCTGAAAAGCGGACAGAAGGGCTCAGGCCCTTAGAGTACCTTCTTAAAACGTTTTTTTCAGCCATTAATGGCACAGAAAATTGGAAATACCTGACCCACATATTTTTCCTGAGTTAGTGACTTAGTAAATATTGAATAAGTATTAAAAAGGAGCTGTCAGCTATACTATCTCAGAAAAAACACACATATATAAGTAGATCAATACTTGCTCTACTTACATAACATATGCATTGCACTGTCCACACTGATTTTAGTGATTATAGTAAAAAAGAGAAAATCCTTCTTAGGATTTTCCATCTTAACTGTGTCAATTTTGAATCCAATCTTGATGTAATTTCCTCTTACTCTCCTCTGCCTGATTGTGTATGCATCCCCCCCCCCCTTCCTCCCTCAGACAGTCCCATCCAGCTCTGAGTGATTTTCTCAGCTTCTCAGCATGAGAAATATTGGCCAATTAGAGACAAACATTGGTGTGGGAGGGAAAAACGGGAGGGAAGGAGGCCTCAGTCATTCAGGCTGCTTTAGCTATGTCTGAGGGGAAAGTAAGGAAGAAAAAAAGAAGACAACCGAGCATGCCCTGCAACTTCCTTTGTACCAATTACGTGCCAGCAAATCTAGGGAATGAGGTTTAATGGAAAAGTAAAATAAGAGTGATTTTTTTTTTTACTTTTGATTTGTCTGGTTAGCATCCTTATTACTTGTTTACCAGGTAAAAATAAAGAACTGATTTTTAATTGTATGCCTGACAGTTACACTTTAAAAGCTCAGAAAGAGGGGTAGTTATTTTCTTTCTTTTTTATTTTTAGAAGACCAACGATATTGGCCCTCATTTCTTTTTCATGAAGGTTTCTTAAAAAAACTTTAACTATTTTAATTCAAAGCACTGAATCTCAGAATTAGCATATCAATTAATTGTTTTAAAAAAAATCAAAAGAAGGAATACACATTGACCATTGTATTAACAAAGCCACTAAGTTTCATCACCTTAGCACTCTGTAACATCATCTACACGTACCGTACAATGTATAAGAAAACAGGTGGTTAAGAAGGTATGGTCTGACCACATTCAAACATTTTTTTCTGTTGGCTTGTAAATAAAAAATAATGATCTGTCCATACAAACGAAAAGGAGAAAATGCTGATAGGCTTTTCTCACAAAAATACATAGCTAAGATTTGAAGATCTATATGGTTGCTATTTTTCTACAGTGGACACATTGATGTCCATATTATAAAGGACAACACAATGTAAACTAATGTTTACATACAAAATGTAATATGACCTTAAAAATAAAGCATTAAGTTTTGAATCAGGATGATACCATTTATTGGCTAACTTCAGAGACAAAGAGTATTCCTGTAAAATCTGATGTAGGCTTTTTAGCTGTAAGCTTAATCTCATTTTTTCAATTAAGCATTATATGATATCATCCTTTAAGTTAGCCACTAAATGGGATCATCCTGATTCAAACCATTCTGCTTTTCCTGACAGCTGAAACAGTACATTACTCTACTGCTTCTTAAAAATAAACATTAGTGTCAAACAGTGGCACCTAGGGCTAGAATATACAGATTGCTGAACTGCATAATAACCAGCTACTGTCCATTTGAGCTTTCTTTCATCTGAATGTCCAATTCCTATTGGTTGCTGGGTATTTTAGAAGCAGCAAAAACGTTTCTGTACCGTGATAGCCAAACAAATTATGTAGGTAGAAAAAAAACAAATTTGTAAAGGTAATACCTTTTAATGGCTAACTGATAGTGTTAAAATATGCAAACTTTCTGGGATCTAGTCCCCTTCAGAGACATGAATAAAAAAATTCTAAGCAAACATGCAAAAATTCTTAGCGAATATACAATCTAAACCATTAGGAGAAAAGTAACCCCTCAATATGCATATATATCGTATTGGAGCAATCAATTGGACCAAAAGGTTGTATGGGGAATAACATGTGAATCTTTATTGAAGCCAACTAACATATAAAAACAATTAAAACAAGGCAAGCCGTAACCAGGCCTATATAAGGCCCCCAATAAATAATGTTACAAAAAGCACCGCAATCAATTAATATACAGCGATATAGATAATGTAATAAATTGTTTGTACATTATTCTCCCGAGAAGATGTTGGTAATAAAATGTTTTTAAATCAAATTAACACTGCACCTCATACCTATCAGGAGAAGACACACACATATATCAGCATAAGTATCACTGTAAAACTTTCACAAGATGCTAGAAATATAAAATCTTTTGGTCCAATTGATTTTCTCCTGATGGTTCAGTCTTAGTTCTAGGTCTATGACCTTATCCCCCACTCATATTTTTAAAATGACAGCAATACTGATTGCTTAAAGATGCATGCTTGTTTTTTCATTGCTTCAATATGCAAAAAATCTAAGCAGAAGTATTGTGAACATTTTTTTTACAAATTTGCACTTAACCATATAAAGCCTTATGATAAGTGCAAAAATATATTTAAAAAATTGCAAATTGTGCTTTCACAACAGGGATGGTTGTAGTCAGCCAACTTCGCTACGCTAGAACTACGCGTAGTTTTACGTAATTACGCTTCGCCAAACTATGGCTTTGAAATCAAATATTCGCTTCGTAAGCATTTTGTAGACTATGCGTTAAAATACGCAATTACGCATCGTGCGAAGTGTAGTGTACGCGGATGCTTATGCCCGTATGCAGAAAATTTTTACACATTAATTCCTCTTTAAATGCTTATACCGGGAACTCTGCGTACATTCCCCTTTCCAATGCGTACATTTGTAAGCATACAACCGCAAGCGGGAAAATTAGCCGCAAGTACCGCATTCGTAGTTCACTACGCAATACACATGTTAACTACGCATAGTGGGCATAACCTACGCGTAATTTACTTCACTATGCGTAAATTCGTAAGCGTAGTTTTTAAACTTCACCTATGAACTACGATGCATAGATGTGAACTACGATGCGTAAATTCGCACTGCCGTAGTTTCTGCTCATCCCTGTTTCACAATACAAACTTGGAATCCACGAAATTCAGGAGCACTTTGAGTTTAACAGTAGAGAAGCATTATACAAATAATGACATTATTATTATCCTTGTCCATCGAATTCTTACATAATAATTGTGCATTTTTAGGGTAGAGGCTAAACATCATAGACCATGGAATGTTTATGCGGATATGCATATTGCTTAATTTACATATCTACTCTTTGCGAGTTGAGACCAGCAAAACGCATTGAGCTGGATCCAATTCACTTTTTCTCCTAAGTTTTTTTTTTTTTCCTTGGTGATATTTTCACATCTTGTCATAAAAATGTCTTTTAAACCCTCAGAAACCAATAAAATACTCAGAATAATTTTGGCAGTACTTTTTTACCTAGTTGTTGACACTTTTTTTAATTTAATTGCAGAGTGCTGAAAGGTTATTTTAAACAGAAGATGAAAAAGTATCTCCTAGAAGAAAACTTAAGGGAAAGCATGAATTGGATAAGGGTCATTGTGATTAGAATATGGATTAAAACCTATCACCTTTGTCTTCTATAAAAAGGCTCACCTGTTTTTTTTATCACTCTACAGGGTGCCTCTTTGTTTCATCTGGAAGCTGTGAACAGGATTTTTTATTGTATGTTATGCCAGACTGTAATAATGTTTTAAGTCTAGATTGTGATGAACTCAAGCAAATGACCTAAAGTACATTTTATCTGTATTTTATACAGGCACAGCAATAATGCTTTATGTTAATTTACATTTGAAAATACAAGAACTGAGCCTTGAATGTGGAAAGTGCTTGTTTGTGACAGCATATTATGACTCACCCTAGTAATAATGAAAGTTTTATGCAATGGTTCATAAATAAAATGCATGCCATATAGAGTGAAATGTACTGTGAAATTGGTGAAACAATTTCCCTGACAGCTGAAACTTGGCTGTCTTGGGCTAGACAAAGGCAGATGGACATCACTGCTCTTTTAGTATTTAAGCCAGGCACTCAAACTATACTCATTAAAAAGAAGATATTTAAAACCATACTTTTGCAAGTTTTTTTTTTTTTTTTTGGGGGGGGGGGCAATATTTTGCCTCCATAGCAAAAAGACAGCATGCATCTAGTTTTGAGCTTTGATGAACCAAATCAATGACATGTAATTACAAGCAGGAAACTTGTTAAGAGACCTTTACATTGTATTTAGGTAACACAGTCTAGATATTGTACTTTTTTTTGCTGTCAATCATGCATTAGAGAAACATGAAGAATGCATGTGGAATGAGAATATTTGGTTAACACTATAGCTTAATCCTAATTTTTCAGTTAGAGCGGTATACAACCCTGACATGATATTCAATAAAAACTTATTTTCCTACTTTTTATATGCCATACGGTTATCATATTTGCATTTGCGCATAAGTATTATTATTATTATTGTTCATTTAGAAATTACAAGTTCCCAAAATTGCAATTTTTTGCTTTGAGAGCTGCCTTTGCATATTATTCATAACTGGTTTTATTCATCTTGTGTTGAAGGCAGAAATGCTTTGAGTTTCTCTCTGTGCCCAGGAGCTTCTGCATAGTCAGAGAAGGTGTCACATTCCTCACTTGATACAATTGAGTAAACACAAGATAACATTATCTACACTTCGGATGCATCCAGATTTCACTGCACTGAACTTTCAAGCTCTAATTGAATGCTGTTCTAGCAAAAAATAAAATGGTGGTAGTATATAATATGCTGTAAATATTTTTTTAGAGCAAAGAAGAAATGCTGGGTTTCATTCCACTTTAAAGGGGAACTGAAGTAAGAGGTATACGGAGGCTGCCATATTTATTTCCTTTTAATCAATACCAGTTGCCTGGCAGCCCTGCTGGTCTATTTCTCTGCAGTAGTATCTGAATAACACCAGAAACAAGCCTGCAGCTAGTCTTGTCAGATCTGACTTTAAAGTCTGAAACACCTGATCTGCTGCATGCTTGTTCAGGGGCTATGGCTAATAGTATTAGAGGTAAAGGATCAGCACGGCTGCCAGACAACTGGTATTGCTTAAAAGGAAATAAACATGGCGGCCCCCATTTACCTCTCTCGTCAGTTCCCCTTTAAGCCAAACACTAACCTGATGGACCAATTTACACTCTTGCATAGGTAGTTTAAAAATGTACACCTAGTGCAAAGTATATTTATATGTTATGATGTCACATTTAAGCACACTTAGGTATACAATAAATATTTGGAAACATTTGCAATAAACTAAATAGAGGTTTCAAATACTTATACACAGGAACATTGATGAGAATAAATCCATTGTCAATTAAGTTGTATACTGTAATATGCATATTTACAGTCCTCAATAACCACTTTAGGGACCAGAGACTGCTGGCACAAAAAAGGGGCTCACTGACTGATCATGCCACTCTCCCATTGCTATGATAGCAGAGCTCTGTGAGCCGGTCAGGAGCTTCATTGGCGTCTGATCCTGTGAACCGTGTGAGCCAATTAGAATGGCTCACAGTGATCATGGGGTCAGGAGCCAATAAAATTTGTTCCTGACTATCTCACGGACCTCTGGTTGTCATATCCACAGCAGGGTAAGTGGGCTGTATTGGCGAGAGCATGTGGCGGGCTAATTGAAATTTATGCCACAACAAGAATAATGGGTCCCAAGATTTCAACTAGTGAGTAGAGATGGCTTGAACCTCTGATTTTTGGTTCAAATCACGAGCTGCGAACGCGAACTTGCAAAAAAGTTTGCAAACCGGCAAACTTCATGAACCGCAATGGACTTGATAAACTACAAACACTGTTTCTGGCCACAAAAGTGATGGGAAAGATGTTTCAAGGGGTCTAACACCTGGAGGGGGCATGGCGGAGTGTGATACATGCCAAAAGTCCCTGGGAAAATTACAGATTTGACGCACAGCAGGGTTATAATCCCTAAAGGGAAAAAATGACATTGCATTCCTAAATTGGAGGCATAAAGTGCTTGGAAATATCCTGTGTGTTTAGACATGGATCAGCAGGTAGTGTAAGTAGTGTACTGCTTCACACTGACAGACCAAACTCACTGTGTAACGCACCGCAAACAGCTGTTTGTGTAGTGATTGCCATGCTGGACTGGTGCGTACAATGGCGAGAGTGCAGGCGATGCGGTTTTCAAACCCATATGGCCAGGCTGAGGTAGCTCAATGACAGAACAACAGTGACTGTCCAGCTGATCGAATTTGGTCTGTCCACGGTGAAGCAACAACCTTATTATCTTGAGTGTGCCCCCCCAACACACTCATATAGGTTATTGCTTCATTGTGATATGCAACCCCCTTCACCGCGGCAAGGTAACGATCACGAAGGGGAATTGATACTTACATGCCTTTTGTTTTGTTGTTGCAGCCAGAAAAATTAGGCAGGCATGTACACGCACCAGAAAAAATATTATTCATTTTTTGTTAGTGGCCTTAAAAATTCAGGAATCCACCTGGACTCCTGGACCCTGTTGGTGGTGGCGGAGAAGGCATTCAAGCGGCCTGCAGGCAGAGATGCTGTGTGGAAACTGACTTAGTCTTGGGGCAGGCAGAAGCCGCCAGCAGGCAGGCAGGCAGAGATGCTGTGTGGGGACTGACTTAGTCTTTGGGCAGGCAGTAGCCCTCCGGGATCCATGCCTCATTCATTTTGATAAAGGTGAGGTATTGAACACTTTTTTGACCTAGGCGACTTCTCTTCTCAGTGACAATGCCTCCAGCTGTGCTGAAGGTCTTTTCTGACAGGATGCTTGAGGTAGGGCAAGACAGAAGTTGGATGACAAATTGTGACAGCTCTGACCACAGGTCAAGCCTGCGCACCCAGTAGTCCAGGGGTCCAGAGTGGGAGCCTGAGAAATCGCTACCACCACACATTCAAGGAAGGACCCAATGTGCTGTATAAGTAATGTACCTGCATTGACCATGCTTTGCAGACCAGGCATCTGTGGTCAGATGGACCCTTGACCTAACGCTGTGTGCCAGAGATGACACCACTTGCCTTTCAACATCACGGTACAGTTTAGGTATCGCCTTTTTAGAAAAATAATTGCGGCCTGGTATCTTCCACTTTGGTGTCCCAAACGCCACAAATTTCCAGAAGGCCTCAGAGTCCACCAGCTGGTATGGTAACAGCTGGCAAGTTAACAGTTCCACTAAGCCAGTTGTCAGATGCCGGGCAAGGGGGTGACTGGCAGACATTGGCTTCTTCCACTCAAAGATTTCCTTAATGGACACCTGGCTGCTTTGGGCAGAGGAGCAGCAACCGCTGGTATAATACAGTGTGAAGTCACATAGATGCAGTGAAATGTATGCACTGACTGGTATAAAACAGTGTGCAATCACACAGATGCAGTGAAAGGTATGGGAATCAGGGTTCGATCCCAGTCTGGAGTGGGAGCCTGAGAAACGGCTACCATCACACATCCAAGGAAGGCAGCAGGCACAGCATGCAAGTCCCGGCTCAGGGAGGTAGTGACGGAAAATAACAATACAGGAGGACTCTTTTGAGGCCCTGCTGACGGCTGTATAATGATGAGATGAATACACTTGAAATCCTATAACAAGAATCTGTTATGGAGGGCAAGTCTGCCATCCATTCAAGTGAAAGGTATGCACTGACTGGTATAATACAATGTGCAGTCACACAGATGCAGTGAAGGGTATGCAGTGACTGGTGGTATAATACAATGTGCAGTCACTCAGGTGCAGTAAAAAGGTATGCACTGAATGTGCTGGGCCTGGCACAGTATAGCAATTAGCAAGGGCCAGCTGCAACAGACAGGACTGTATATGCAGTATCAGTGGCACACACACAAAAAAAAACACATCACAAGAACATTAGCTCTCAAAAGAGCTGTTTTGTGGTGCTTTTCAGCAACAAATATCAGCAAGGAGCATGCTAACAAGACCTAACTAAGCTTTCCCTATCTCTCCAGCAACCTCTCTCCCTTCTCTTACTAAGCAGGCAGCAGACAGAGTGAGAACATGGCCGACGCTGCTGCCTTTTATAAGGGGGGCGTTCCAGGAGGGAGTACAGTCTGATTGGCTGCCATGTGTCTGCTGACTGTGAGGTAAAGGGTCAAAGTTTAGCCCAATGATGTAGTATAGGGGGCGGGTCGAACTCGCTAAGTGTTCGCGGTTCGACTCAAATCCGTGTTGTTCGTGCAAATAAGTTCCCAGGCGAACCGTTCAGGCCATCTCTATTAGTGAGGTCCAGAAGCAACAATCTTGATGAAGCATAAAACTAAACTTTTCAGTTACTGTGTCTTAGTTTATGACTCCCCTGTTTACAATAGCTGGGATACAGTATATAGAAAAAATAGCCCTAGAAAAGGTGTGTGAGAGCATGGGGACACTTACTTTTTCGGTTAACTCTGTCCATTTGGGTGCTTGATATTAATGAGAACAGTAATGAGAATAAAGCCACTGTCAGTTAAGTTGTATACTCTAATATGCATATTTACCATGTGTATGTGCTTTACAGTCCTTAACCACTTCAGCCTTCAGTCATTTATCACCTTATGCATCCGAGCAATTTTTACCTACCATTCATTCAGCAATAACTTTATCAGTACTTATCACAATAAATTGATCTATAACTTTTTTTTGCCACCACTAATTAGGCTTTCTTTGGGTGGTACATTTTGCTAAGAATTATTTTTTTCTAAATGCATTTTTAATGGGAATATTCAGAAAAAAATGGAAAAAATATTATTTCTCAGTTTTCGGCTATTATAGCTTTAAAATAATACATGCTACCATAATTAAAACCCACATATTTTATTTGCCCATTTATCCCGGTTATTATACAATTTAAATTATGTCCCTAACACAATGTATGGCAACAATATTTTATTTGGAAATAAAGGTGCATTTTTACAGTTTTGCATCCATCACTATTTACAAGCTTATAATTTAAAACATAATAGTAATATTCCCTCTTCACATGCATATTTAAAAAGTTCAGACCCTTAGGTAACTATTTATGTTTTGTTTTTTATTGTAATTTTTTTTAACTAAAAAATGTATTTGGGTATTTTTTGGAGTGTGGGGGTAAATAGTTAATTTTAAATGTAATAAATTGCATCTATTAAAAAAAATGTATGTAGATGTAGTTTTACTATTTGGCCACAAGATGGCCACAGTCCCAAAAAATGTTTTAGTCCTGTAAGCAAGCTCTCTTGCTTACAGGAAGCGAAGGGAGGGCAGGAAATTTATTCTTTTGAAAGATCGGGCTTCTAAAAGAAGCCCGTCTGTCTTTCTAACGGGGACTTTGATCAATGAAAGGGAACTGTGTTCCCATTCATTGATCAGTGGGCTATGAGCAGCGGCACGGGAGCATGCGCGGGTGTACACGATCGTGCATTGGAGCGCGCAGCCGCAGGAAGCAGTGCAGATGCAGCCTTTTGGACATAATAGCAAAGTTCAAAAGGTAAAAGTAGTTAAACCTGTGTTTGTTCAGCTTTAAATTTTCTCTAATGGGCGACGATCTTGGAAAAATGATAAAGCTTAAACTTGTCTATCTCTGGCCCATGTGCTATTCACTTTTTCTGCTGAGTTTTTTTACTAGATGATAGTTTAACACTTTGTCAATATAACATCTTTTAAACCACTAGTAAACTCGAAAATACTCAGAATAATTTTAAAAATGTATCTCCTAGGAGAAAACGTAGGCAAAAAAGTTAAGTGCATATGGGCTTCTGTCTCTTAGTTTCTGACTCCTTTTCAGAATTCCCTGGGCTCAAATTTCGTCCAGACAGGATAATGTTTACAATAGCTGGGATATCTAGAAACCTAGCGCTAGAAGTAATGTGTGAGATTATGGGGACACTTATACTTTTGCAGTTCACTGTGCCCATTTGGGTAGTTGTTATTAAGGATCTGTTATACAAACCACTCAGTTTAAATAGACCAGGCTTAGGAGAGCCAATCCATGTATCTTTATGAATGAGTGTAACATCCATGTACTGTATACATTTCCAAGGTGTTTTTGCTGAAGATATTTTATTGACATGTTATTTAAACTATATCTTCAATTGTGATATACAGTATTTAACGTATATTAATATAAAACCATTGGTTTTGACACTTTCTATTCTGTGTTTTACTGGTTTGAACAGTGTAATTGTGAAGCAAAACAGACAAATATAGGAAATCGTGTGTAATTTACAATAACTTTACTTTGTCTTTTAATCTATCAAATAGAGTAATGTGAAGCTTCTAGATCAAGTATATTAATATAAAACCATTGGTTTTGACACTTTCTATTCTGTGTTTTACTGGTTTGAACAGTGTAATTGTGAAGCAAAACAGACAAATATAGGAAATTGTGTGTAATTTACAATAACTTTACTTTTGTGATGATCCGCTCAGCTGGCTGCACAGGCAGACAGCTGTTTGTCCATTCCTCTAGTCTGTGGGCTGCAGGTCTCTGGAACAGAGACCTGTCTTTCCATTGCAAGTTTCTGTTCTGTTCTCTTGCTGGGGAATTTGCATACATTCGTTATGCAAATCCCCTACCTGCCTTCTTTGATGACTGGCACTATAAGAGCTTTATGTTTCCCAGAATGCTTCGCTGGTCATTTCCCTTCCATGCTCAGTTCCTGATGGACACTGCTGGAGTGTCAGCCATTGCTATCTAGTATAGTTAATTCCTGGGGGTTGCTTTAGGCTTCCCTTCTAGCCCAGTCAGGTTGCATTATCTGTATTGCCTGTTCTGTCTTGTCTTGCCTGTTTGCCATTGTCCTGTCCCTATGGTGGTTGACAGGAAATGGTTCTGATCTATGTTCTTGGAGTATAGCTGGTGCAGCGGTTGCTACCAGCTATCTCTTCTGTTCTGTCTTCTGGGATCGCGCTAGCTACTTTGTGCTAGCGCTGGGGATCCTTCTGTTCTGTCTCCTGGGATCGCGCTAGCTACTTTGTGCGAGCGCTGGGGATCCTTCTGTTCTGTCTTGTCGGTCGCGATTGCGCTGTCACCAGCGGCGGTTGATAGCGAATCGTTCTGTCTTGCTGAGATCGCACTAGCCGCTAGCGTTAGCGGCTGTGGATCTTTCTGATCTGTGTTCCTGCTTGGATCACACTTGCTCTGGCGGAAGAGCGGTGGATCCTTCCTGCCTAGTTCTTGTTTTTCGTGTGTCTGTCTTGTCCGCTGCGCTTGCTACAGGCTCGGTGAGGTAACCGTTAAGCAAGCGCTCGCGTCCCCTGTTTCATGTTTGTCTGTTTATGGTTAGTTAGGCGTGCTTGTCTCTATTGTGCTTATCACGTGGAGATCGCGCATAACCGCGTGCACTGTTGCGAATGAGTGCGGTGTTCGCGGTTAGCTAGTGATTGTTATTTTCCGTATCTCCTTATTGTATTTGCTGTGCCTTTGCTACCCTCGTATTCTATTCTGTTCTGCCTTGTGTCACGTCTCGCGATCGCACCTCTCGCGATTGCGTTCCTATTTCGTATCTGCTGTTGTGTGTGCGCGGTCGCGGAGTGGCGACTGGATTGGCGCACACACATACAACCTATCCCTTTTGCTCAATCTCATTCGCAATCGCCTCTCTTGCGATTGCATTCTGCGCTTCGTACAATTCCTGTCTGGCACTTGTGGAGGTACAGAGGATTGGTTCCTCTGCACTCCCCAGCGCCATCTGCCGACAGGAATTTCCCTCTACAGGTGCATAGCACCTTTTGCTGGGTTCCTGCAAATTATACGCTTGTGGAGGATCTCCGCCGTGTCAGCGCACGCGTTGTGCGCTGATCACGGGGAAAGTTCCACAATCGTGACAGAATGACCAGCCCAACCCAAAACCCCAGTGTAGACGGAATTTCCGATTTGTACGATTTTGTCGAATATGGCTCTTGTACCTTTAAGAGATTTAAAAAACTTGAACCTGAATCAGCAGACGAATTTTTGTCTGAGTGTACGAAACTGTTAGCGAACCCTGAATTCCAATGCACCCCAGTGTCTACCTGGGCCCCCCAAATGGTCTACATTCTGTTGGGGGGCGAAATGTCAATGTGGGGTTATGATGTGTTAAATCATACCACCCTGAGTCAAAGACCCCTGGAATTCTTGGCCTTTTTAATTCACAATTGGCTGAGATTACCTCAATTACCATACCCCCTTAATGAGTTGTTGTCAGCAGCTCAATCAGCTGTTCCATCTACTCTTTCATCCACAAAGCAGCCATCCAAAGCCACTAAGTCTAAACGTAAAAGATCTAGGAAGGCTTCCCAGCGGAAAAATCCGTTGCCCCTAGCAACCACAAATAAAGAGGTTATTTCTGTCAAGTCTGAAATGGGCAAAACCATGCAGTATGATAATGATGTTTATAATGCATCTGCTGATCAGTTTCCAGGTTTTTTGCCCCAATCCAAAGCTTATGTGGATCCTGCTATAGGTAGGATCGCACACTACATTAAATCAGTTAAAAAATCTGTTCTTGTTCCTGAACTCCACCCCTATGGAGATTATTTGGATACTGGCCTGTTTGAACCCCCATTTGCTTCCTGGGATATTGGGGCCTTGCTGGAAGAATTCGATTTTGATTGGAAAGCCTTTTGCGATTTTTACATCGCAAAAAGCGAAGATGTCTTGAATGCTTGTCTCGATTCTATGTACCTTCTGATTGATTCCGATGAATGTGACAAGGATGATGTGGATCTGGTGATCTATGTATGGCAAACGATTTTGGATGAGTTGCACACACACCAACCAATTGATTCCAATAAAGAGACATCGTTGTCGGATGATTGTTCCTGCCTTTCTGGGGTAAAGCATGAGAGTCTTGACTTTGTGCAATCTGAAATGAATGACAGTGTGCAGTTTGAATCTGTGCGATCTGATGCCTGTTTCTCGGATGTTCCTGCAGATTGTGATCGGCATGAGTCTGCCGGTTTCCTCAAGGATGTGTGGGATCCTTTGTCATTTAGAAACAGATCTTTGAGATCTTCCGTCTGTGACCCTGCTATGGGGAAAATTTCTCGACTATGCAGCGTCAAAAGTAAAATTATTATGCCTAATAAAGTTTATCCTGTTGATGTCGCCATTTCTTCTGCAAATGAGATTCTGTCTCACCCTGTTCACACCTGTGCAGGCCTGTTGCCTGATGACAGTTGCTCCAGTGTTTCTGTCCTAGATGCCTTGCAGTCTGCTCCGCAGATCGCGGAGGTTTGCGATATGGAAGCGTCAGTTTCGCAACCTAAAGCGATCTTGGATCCGCAAATTTTGCGTTCTGACTCCTCGGATTCGACATTGTTAGCCGAATCTAAGAATGAGACAGCGCTTCGGTTTTGCGAATCTGATGCTGAAGCTTCTTTGCCTTGTCCAGAGAAGCTTTCTCTGAACCTGCCCTGTACCATGAATGAAGGCATGATGTCCACTTGCATTGACATTTGCGAGTCTGATTCTGAAGAAAGTATTGACTCTCCACCCAGTACTCTGGATGAGTCAATATTGCCTTGTACAATATCTCCTGCCCTGCCCCTAGAGGCTCGTCTAGGTATTGCTGCTATTTTTACCTGTCTTTCTGCAGTTTTGGAATTGCAAGCTAGTTTGACTACTACGCAGAGTTCTGGGTGCAGTGAGATTAAAGTTAGGGAGTCAGTGTGTGGTCCAGTGAATATTCCTGTACGTTCCACTCATGATGATGAAATTCAGTCTCAGTTTATCGTGGAACCTTCCCTGGGACATCTGCCCTGTTCTCAAAATAAAGTTCCAGTTTTGCCCTGTAACATGGATAGTACAGAATCCTTCTTAGACAACTTGAAAAATGATGTTCCTGAGGTCTTGTTCGATGATCTAAAGGTCTCCGAGTTCCTCCCAAGGGGTGCAGAACTTGTGGGAGATGTCTTCTGCCCCCAGGTCCTTCTGAGGTGTTGCCCACTTCAATAGGCATTGCTGCCTTGCTGACTACTTTTGCAGCTCTTGTGGAGCTTCATTCATGTGTAGTCAATGATGATATTACAGTTACAGAAAATTCTGAATTTGAATCTGAGTCTTCTTTTGAAAGACCAGTACCTGTGATCTTTACTCGTGATGATTTTCTGCCCGGTACTGGTTTTGGTCTTGTCGTGTCGGACTCTGAGGTTGGCAGTTCCCCGACATGTCCTGAGGTTTCTCCTGTACTAGTGTACCCCGATGTGCTCTGTGACCCAGAAAGCCCAAGTGTGCCTCGGTTACCAGCGTACTCAGATGCTTCCTCTGTGGAGACATGTTCTGATATAGCCTGCCTGCTTGCATGCCCAGAAGTGGTCCCTGAAAGTCCTGATCTTGATGGGTGTCCTGCTAATTTTGAGTCTGGAATGATCATAGGTTCCATAGGGGTTCTTGGTGGTTCTCCATGTGAGCCTGGTGAGCGTTCTGGCTTCTTGGGATCTCTGCGGAGCTTCAAGGCGTTCTGGGAGATTCCGGGAAAAGTTTTGCTTGGTGCCCTGAATGCGATCAGCAATGGCTTTGGTGTTGTAAGGGACACTTCGAACAGGTATTGCGGCAGGTTTGGTATTCTTGGACGCTCCTTGGAAGGTGGTGGGTATTGTCTGGAGGGTGTCGATGGCTTCTTCTCTGGTGTCCACAGTCCTGATGGGTGTTGCGCTGAGACTTGCAGTGCTGATGGGCATGTTTCGGTGGCTTCTGCTTCTGATGAGGTCGGTTTCGGATGGACTGACTCTGGAATTGGGCCTTGTCGGGCTGTCCTGACCTTCATGAGTCTTCAGTTAGAGTTTTGTGATGTTACCAGTCTTGAGGGATGTCTGGAATCCATCCCTAGAAGGGGGGGTACTGTGATGATCCGCTCAGCTGGCTGCACAGGCAGACAGCTGTTTGTCCATTCCTCTAGTCTGTGGGCTGCAGGTCTCTGGAACAGAGACCTGTCTTTCCATTGCAAGTTTCTGTTCTGTTCTCTTGCTGGGGAATTTGCATACATTCGTTATGCAAATCCCCTACCTGCCTTCTTTGATGACTGGCACTATAAGAGCTTTATGTTTCCCAGAATGCTTCGCTGGTCATTTCCCTTCCATGCTCAGTTCCTGATGGACACTGCTGGAGTGTCAGCCATTGCTATCTAGTATAGTTAATTCCTGGGGGTTGCTTTAGGCTTCCCTTCTAGCCCAGTCAGGTTGTATTATCTGTATTGCCTGTTCTGTCTTGTCTTGCCTGTTTGCCATTGTCCTGTCCCTATGGTGGTTGACAGGAAATGGTTCTGATCTATGTTCTTGGAGTATAGCTGGTGCAGCGGTTGCTACCAGCTATCTCTTCTGTTCTGTCTTCTGGGATCGCGCTAGCTACTTTGTGCTAGCGCTGGGGATCCTTCTGTTCTGTCTCCTGGGATCGCGCTAGCTACTTTGTGCGAGCGCTGGGGATCCTTCTGTTCTGTCTTGTCGGTCGCGATTGCGCTGTCACCAGCGGCGGTTGATAGCGAATCGTTCTGTCTTGCTGAGATCGCACTAGCCGCTAGCGTTAGCGGCTGTGGATCTTTCTGATCTGTGTTCCTGCTTGGATCACACTTGCTCTGGCGGAAGAGCGGTGGATCCTTCCTGCCTAGTTCTTGTTTTTCGTGTGTCTGTCTTGTCCGCTGCGCTTGCTACAGGCTCGGTGAGGTAACCGTTAAGCAAGCGCTCGCGTCCCCTGTTTCATGTTTGTCTGTTTATGGTTAGTTAGGCGTGCTTGTCTCTATTGTGCTTATCACGTGGAGATCGCGCATAACCGCGTGCACTGTTGCGAATGAGTGCGGTGTTCGCGGTTAGCTAGTGATTGTTATTTTCCGTATCTCCTTATTGTATTTGCTGTGCCTTTGCTACCCTCGTATTCTATTCTGTTCTGCCTTGTGTCACGTCTCGCGATCGCACCTCTCGCGATTGCGTTCCTATTTCGTATCTGCTGTTGTGTGTGCGCGGTCGCGGAGTGGCGACTGGATTGGCGCACACACATACAACCTATCCCTTTTGCTCAATCTCATTCGCAATCGCCTCTCTTGCGATTGCGTTCTGCGCTTCGTACAATTCCTGTCTGGCACTTGTGGAGGTACAGAGGATTGGTTCCTCTGCACTCCCCAGCGCCATCTGCCGACAGGAATTTCCCTCTACAGGTGCATAGCACCTTTTGCTGGGTTCCTGCAAATTATACGCTTGTGGAGGATCTCCGCCGTGTCAGCGCACGCGTTGTGCGCTGATCACGGGGAAAGTTCCACAATCGTGACAACTTTGTCTTTTAATCTATCAAATAGAGTAATGTGAAGCTTCTAGATCAAGTCATTTTAATTTCTGTAAATGGATCCATGACACTTAAAGAGAAACTCCAACCAAGAATTGAACTTTATCCCAATCAGTAGCTGATACCCCCTTTTACATGAGAAATAGAATGATTTTCACAAACAGACCATCAGGGGGCGCTGTATGACTGATTTTGTGCTGAAACCCCTCCCACAAGAAGCTCTGAGTACCGCGGTACTCTGGGCAAACTGCCACAATGTAACAATGTTCACAGACAGGAAATGGCTGTTTAAAGCTGTCTGTAACAGCCAGAGCAGCTAGAAACAGCTACATAACTTGCCCACAGTAACAATGTCACCATGTAATACATGTCAGAATGTGAATCTGGGAGAGGAAAGATTTTACAATGAGCAAACACTGACTAAATCATTTATACATAATTATTGTAAAAATGAAGCACTTTTTTTATTAAATTATTTTCACTGGAGTTCCTCTTTAAATATCTCTTACATACAGTACCTTGTTCTGTTAGTATGCAATATGTCATATGTTTATAGTACTGTACATTTAAAAAAAAAATTAAACACAAAGATCGATGTCTTTACAATGTTTGAAAATAATGCAACAAGGACATTACCGTATATGCTCGCAAGCAAGCCGAATTTTTTACCCCCCAAAAGTGGCCCAAAAGGGGGTCGGCTTGCTTGCGAGTCATGTGCCAGTATGGGTAGGTGGGTGGGTAGGTAGTACCCCTCCCTGCTCCACCCATGGCCGCCGCTGCTATTACCTTAGGCGGCGCAGCTTCCTTTATCCCCGTCCTGCTCCGGTAACTAATTCACAGCAGCGCGCCCCTCGGCGGCTGCTGTGATGATGGAGGAAACCATAGAGAGCGGTTTCCATAGTAACGGCGATACATATCGCCGATACAGGAAGCCACTCTCTATGGTTTCCTCTGTCATCACAGCAGCCTCCGAGGGGCGCGCTGCTGTGAATTAGTTACCAGAGCAGGACGGGGATAGAGGAAGCGGCGCCGCCTAAGGTAAAAGCAGCGGCGGCTGCGGGGGGAGTGGGGAGGGGCACTACCTACCTACCTACCCACCCACCTACCCATACTGGGACTATACTAGCCATACTGGGCACAATGTTAGCTATACTGGGGCACTATGCTAGCTATACTGGGGCACTATGCTAGCCATACTGGGCACTATACTAGCCATACTGGGAAATAAACTAGCCATACTGGGCACTATACTAGCCATACTGGGCACTATGCTAGCCATACTGGAGCACTATGCTAGCTATACTGGGGCACTATGCTAGCTATACTTGAGCACTATGCTAGCTATACTGGGGCACTATGCTGGCTATACTGGGGCACTATGCTGGCTATACTGGGGCACTATGCTAGCCATACTGGTCACTATACTAGCTATACTGGGGACTATACTAGCCATACTGGGCACTATACTAGCTATACTGGGACACTATACTAGCTATACTGGGCACTTTACTAGCTATACTAGGGTACTACCTACCCATACTGGGCACTTTACTAGCTATACTGGGCACTATACTAGCTATACTGGGTCGCTACCTACCCATACTGGGCACTATACTAGTTATACTGGGACACTATACTAGCGATACTGGGCACTTTACTAGCTATACTGGGCTATACTAGCTATACTGGGACACACTGGGGGGATCACGTGGCCAGCATTTCCTACCCCCGGCTTATATAGGGGTCAATCATTTTTTCCTGGTGTTTCAGGTAAAAGTTAGGGGGTCGACTTACATGCGGGTCGGCTTGCTTGCGAGTATATACGGTATTTCAAAAAAACGGCATTTGAGTGTTAGGGCTCGTTTCCACTATAGCGAATCCGCATGCAGGCACTGCATGCGGATTCGCATAGGCCATACAAGTGGATGGGATTGTTTCCACTTGTGCGTCGTGCGGGTGCGTTTTGGTGTGCGGGGAAAATCTGCACGGCAGAGCCATCAGATTTCACATGCGGCAGGAATGCGGGCGAATCGCCCGCAATGCTTTTAATAGGGAAATCGCATGCGGCTTTGTCATGCGGTTTTTCCCGCGATTTCGCGTACGATTTCGCATGTAAGGCTATAGAACTTTACACAGGCAGTGACATGGTTACATTAGCCTGCTTCCTAGCCGTGCAAAATCGCATGCGAAATCGCGGGGAAAACAGCATGCGGAAACGCATGCAATTTCGTCCGCGGTGGAATCCAGGTGATTCCCGCAACGCAACAGTGGAAACGAGCCCTCATACTTGGAATTGCATGCTTTTATCATTTTTGTAAATGAAACCATTTTTAAAAATTCTCTTTTAAATGGCTTGCCAGTTTTTTTTCTATGTATTATTACTTAGTAATACTTAATTTAAACTTTGTAGAATCATAACTTGATTGATAGTATAACTTAATGCTGACTGATGTGGGGGATAAATGTATCAATTATAATAATGTTACTGACTGGGTTAAACAAAGAAAATGAATAAAAAACAAATCTATTTCAAGCAGAAACAAATTATACAGCGGAAATGTCCATTGTATGCATGTAAATCTTTTTTATGACTCCAGACTTCAGCTTTTTTTTAAATGTTCCCTATTCAATACAGGCGCCTAAGCTTAAATAACTTAAAGGACCACTTTAGTAATAAGACTATGGAGGCTGCCATATTTACTTCTCTTTAAACAATACCAGTTGCCTGTCAGCCATGGAAATATTTCTTGCATCAGTAATTTCTGAATCAAACCTGAAACAAGCATGCAGCTAATCTTGTCAGATCTGACAATGTCGAAAACATCTGGTCTGCTGCATGCTTGTTCAGAGGCTGTGGCTAAGAGTATTCCAGGCAGAGGATCAGCAGGACAGCCAGGCAACTGGTATTGCTTAAAAGGAAACAAATATGGCAGCCTCAATCCCTTTCACTAAAGTTGGCCTTTAAATACAGAATTAAACAAGGCACCTTCTAAAAATCAAGTGGTTGGCAGAAAACCTATTCCATAGACCAAACATGCTTTCCAAACTCCACTATAGTTGTCTTCTTCCGTTTGGAGGAAACTAGTGGGCAGATTAGTTGAACCCATGTGACGTAGGAATGCCTGCATTGATGTAGAAATGGATTCTATACATGAGGATGTAGACGTGTAGGTGTCATAAGACCACAATATGCTCATAAGAAACTACTAACACTATAAGATATTACGTATGTATGGACAAGTGCACAGCTACAGGTAAACCCAGCGCCAGGATGGAGTTTTGAAGTAAGAAAGTTAAAGATACAACATAGACTTTACGCTACTCAACATAATTGATTTGAGAGATTACCTTGTTCTTTTTTTAAATATGTTTGCAAATGGCCTTATAACTTTTCCAAAATTGATGGCAGCAACAATATCTTCGCTAAGATAATTTCCTTCTTGACCTTGTGTTATCACGAACCAGAATTCATGCACACTTCTAAACCACCTGCCTTCATAGAGGTGGTCATTTAACTAGCAGTACCTTCTGAATACATACAAAAATGGTAAAGCTGTTCCTAATTTTTTCACACGCTGCCTTTACCTTTTGACTTAGTCTTTGTTGAATAAATAATGACACCGAGCCATATCCTATTCCCAAACTCATCAGGGTTAAGTGCTGGTGAGTCCTAAAATCAGGCAACGGTAACATTGCCTGATCTATATAACCATGTTATCCTATCTGGATGACTATAGTTGTCCAGATTGGAACTGTGCTAAGTCCATCTGGACACGTAATCTTCTTAGTCCTGTTGTTGATTGCTCTGTAATAGAAAACACCACTGGATAGAGGTTGAAGGGAGAGCACCAATCTAGGGTGAAACACTGGGATAGGTGGGAAGAGGTGCCCCAAAAATATATTTAGAAGGTACAAAGACCATTTTGAATAATCAACCTTAATTAGAGTTAGTAGAAGGGTTTAAGAAAAACACAAATGTATTGCACTCTTAAAAAAGAGACATGTTTTGCGGGTCTTATCCACTACTTCAGGTCAAGATCACAGTGTGTTCACACAGACAACCCTATTTACACAGCACACCACATACTTGGAGTGCCTATTGAAATAAATAGGACTGGCTTTGACACTGTGAGAGCCACCCTTACACTGTTATAGATACACTTGATGCTTGGAAACTGTCAGGGACAGTTATTACACTTGTAGAGATAAGTCCTTACTCATATAGAGATAAGCCCTTGCTCTAAACTACACTATAACACCAATAACATGGCTATGGACATTAGAACATACTGCTGTGGGGATAATTCACTGACTGTTGTAGCTCTGAGGAAAGTCACAACAACAGCAGAGTAGACATTGGAAACATTGGAGGAGAGACTGACTTTTGGTATAAGAGCTGCAGTGTGTATATTTCTTAAAACAGAATCAGGCTGATTGGTTGTTATCTATGAAAAGTAGTTGTACTTTGCATTACTCTATTTTTCAATTAGTGGCCATTTTTGTTTTGCCATGATTTTCCTAAAAATACAGGAGCATGAGAAAACATATTTTCACACAGATAAGAATACATGTGAATATATAGAGGCATATATTTTTTTCCAAATGCATTGAAGTCTATGTGCAGAAGAAAACACATTTTCAGATAGATGAGTATATCCGCAAACGTTTATGGACATGCATGTGAAAATATATCTTCACCAAATGCAAAGAAGTTGATTGGCATAAAAGAAAACTTTTTAAAGTTCTGGGTCAAGTGAAAATGCAAATTTTGTTGGAGACATGATTTTGGTGAAAATTCAAGCTCACCCCTATTTTCTATTAACATTGTGTTAGTCTGGAATATACTTAAAGGGGCAGTATTGCGAAAATAGTCCTTTTTACTTCATTACATATAAGTTATGTACAAGTGGAGTAATACTTTAAACACGTTTAGTGGCTGAACAAATGTAATTAGTACACTGGCATTACCTATTTGAAGCAAGGGAGCCACGTCAGAAGAAACATTTACTGATGCAGATTTAGACAATACCATTATGCTGTAGGAGGCAGCTAAATCAGCTGTTTGGGGTGGCATTATATTCCCCCTTGAGATGTTAGAAATAGGATCCTCCACCTTGTAACTGCACTCTCGTGCAGTTCCCCCAGCTCATGTGAGCCGCGTGACGTCACCGCACTTCACAGATCCTAATGCTGCCTGCAGAGGCCCCTTCACCACTGCTGGCAAGGACACGGACATCTATTGCTGTCAGTTGCTGTGGTTACCAGCTTTCAGCTCTGTGCAGCATTGTGGCAGCAGCACGGAGCAGCCAGGAGTTGTAGCTGTGTCCTGCTAGCATCTAACATTACGATTAAAGTTGTTGTTTTATTCACGAGGCAAGCATTCTTAGAAGGAAAGCAGTAAAAATGTAACTCTTTCCTTCTAAGAATGCTTGCATTGCATAACTTATATGTAATGAAGTAAAAAGGACTATTTTCGCAATACTGCCCCTTTAATTCACGTGCAATGTACTATGTACAATATACATGTTATTCTACTTCTACTATTTCTTTTTGACTTATTTTGCTACATGTGTGATCAGAAATTGCTCTCTTTTAGCCTGTTCCCCTCTCATACCACCAATATATTTTACTGATAGCTGATTGCCTTTTTTAATCCTATATTTAAAATGCCTTAGCAGAAGCAGTTTGTTTTGAAAGGAAGTAAAGAGACATAAAGAGATAGTTAAATTAATAGGCTCCTTTGACCTGCTTTTCTATGATGATTTCACTAGTCTTGTAAATTCCCCTCTCATCTAGAAATTCTGATCTACTTTTTCTGCAATAGTATAAAATGTACACAAATTATTGAATTATTTATATGTCTACTCATTTTTATGTTAACGTGCTGTATGACATTGACTAACTTTTTATTTATTTATTTATTTTTTTACATTTCTTTGACGTTCCTTTGTGACTACGTTGAAAACAGGACTGTGTAAAAGTAGCATACTA
The DNA here is from genome assembly GCF_040937935.1 of Hyperolius riggenbachi. Taxonomy (NCBI): domain Eukaryota; kingdom Metazoa; phylum Chordata; class Amphibia; order Anura; family Hyperoliidae; genus Hyperolius; species Hyperolius riggenbachi. The sequence goes on along the minus strand of NC_090646.1, from coordinate 137,595,054 downwards.
AATATTCAAAAATTACTTAAACTCACTTTTTGCAGGTTTTATAGTCAACTTAAGCATTTTATTCAAACTCTGAAGTAAATGACCATAGTACAATTATAATTATTTTCTCTCCACATGGGTTAAATATTAGACATTTTGATCTGCCTCCACGGGAGCCAAAAAGCAACCTCACAGTTTTATTTCCAATTAAGTTCTAAATTTGATCCAGCAAATGAAATATAAGAACATCGTTACAAGGTTACCAAACTAATTTATCTCCCAGGCTGAATAAAATTAATGTTATTTTCCATCTACTATTTAGGCTTTTAATCTGCCATTATATAGTGCAAAACAATAAAATGGTGAAATGTTCTTTTGTTCTTTTAAAGGCATGTTTCCAAGGTGATGTTGTATACCTAGTGTTGTAAATTCTCTTTATTTCAAATGTCCCATAATATCTTTAGTCATTCCCCCCCCCCCCAAAAAAAAGAAACAAGGTCTTTTTAGGTATAAGCTCAGTAAACTCAATTAATAATATATAGCACTTTTTGGAGTCTGCCGAAATAAAAAGCTACATTCTATATCAAACAGTATAAAACGTTAATTTAATTAAGTTTCTTTTAGTTTTATGGTAAGGGGTCAAAAGTATTCTAAGGAAAGGCAGTATGAGCAATGAGAAATTAAGCTGTTGAATAATTTATTTAAAGTGAACTTTAAGTGTCAAAAATAAATTGAGTTTTACTCACCTGGGGCTTACCTCAGCCCCCTGCAGCTGATCGGTGCCCACGACAAGTTGCTCTGATGCTTCGGGTCCCGCTGGCGGTCACTTCCGGTTTCGCCATCAGGACTCATCAGGCTGGGCAACGCGGCTGATACTACGCGTTCCCAGCCAAAATAGCACCCCTATGCGGCCATATGGGGTGCTATTTTGGCTGGGAGCGCGTAGTATCAGCCACGTTCCCCAGGTTCACTTTCAAGATAAGAATAATGTATCTGCAAAGTTGTAACTGAACAGTACTGCACTGACCCTTACAACAGGTGCAGCATCATAAATCAGAAATACCAGTGCTGTTATTTCCTGAACCATAGCAGGCACCATGCATTGCAACATTAGGGAGGTACCTTGCAAAGGGAGGGGTACTAGCAAAGCAGAGGCAAGCAATAAAGCAATTTCCAATTACTGTGCCCCCAAGTTTTAAATGATTTCCTTTTAAAACCATACCAGTTGCTTTGCTGTGCTGCTGATCCTCTGCCTTTAATACTTTTAGCCATAGACCCTGAACAAGCATATGCAGATGTTTCTAACATTATTGTCAGATCTGTCACAATTAGCCACATGCTTGCTTCTGGTGTGATTCAAAAACTGCTGCAGCAACATAGATCAAGCTGGGCTGCCAGGCAACTGGTATTGTTTAAAAGGAAATAAATATGGCAGCCTCCATATCCTCCTCACTTCAGTTATCCTTTAATAAAAGTTTACATAATTGAATAAGGCATCATGAAAAACAGAAGAAAAGTATAGTTAAAAAATGTCAGTTTTATTTATCACAAAATATAAATATTTTAAATTGAGGGCATAACACACATTGGGGGATAAAAACCACAATATGTCAGAAATGCACACTCCAATCAATGTTCCATATGGCAATGAATATTGTGAGCTGGCCAGTTCAATAGAAAAGTCCTCCACACTGAATCAAAGCATAAATCTAAAGCCATAGAATGCACATATATAATAATAAGCCTCCTGTAGTCAACATGAGGATCAAAGGCTATCAATAGATGATTTGTAAGCATCTAAGAATGGCAACACATCAGCATACTGCTTACATAGTAAGTTGCAGTGGTGCTCGGATAGATCTTTTTGGTATCCAAGTGGGTTTGAATCTGGATAGCCCGAAATCCGGATATTCGAATTCAAACGATTCGGAAATTCGAGTCGATCCGGGTATCCAAACCCATTATCCGGGAAAATCCGGTATTCGAACTGAAATCTGGAACTGGCCTTTAAATTGCTTTCAAAATGTCTTTTATAGTAAATGATGCATGAAGCATCATGTTTTTTTTTTTTTTTTTTTTTAAAAACAGGAATTGTTTATGTGGGGAGGTACAATAATAATAAAAAAAAATAGCTGTAAGTTAACATCAGGAGGTTCCAGACAGCGGTCGTGAAGCCCACAATGTGTCCAATACACAACTGGGACATCACAGTTTTCAGCCCAGACATCTAAAAAAAAGTAGGGTTTTTTTTCAACAAAATACAGCTATTGTAGTGGCGTAATAGCTGGTGGTAGACTGGCAGCAGAAGAGTGTTCTGTGTGGAACCTGGCAGTGGGAAACACAGGCTGAGACAGCAGCAGGAGGAGGAGGTAGATGCAGCTATTGTAGTGGCGTAATAGCTGGTGGCAGAATGGCAGCAGGAGATTTGTTCTGTGTGGACCCTGGTGGTGGGAAACACAGGCTGAGAGACAGCACTAACTGTCTGTCTATCTGTCACACACTGTAACAGCACTGCAATTGAATTAAGCTAACTCAGTACTAGGGATGCTCATTCAGATTCTGCGGAAATGCAATTTCCGAAATTCCGATCGGAAATTGCATTTCCGCATCGGAATGCGGAAATCGGTAATGCAAGAGCCGTAGGTGGATTTCCGCCGGAAATCGCGGAAATTCCACCCGACTTTAACATCGATTTTCTCAAAAACTATAAGATCTCTTTGAAAACTTTTTTTGCATCTTGTTCACAAGATTCAGTTTAATAAACCCTGAGGGGGCTTTGCTATTAACCGCTAAAGTCGGCGGATTTTTACTGTAATGTAAAATGCAGAAAATCTGCATCTGCCTATTTTCTGCATTTTACATTACAGTAAAAATCCGCCGACTTTAGCGGTTAATAGCAAAGCCCCCATAAGTTCTAGGAACACCAAATTTTCAGGGTTTATTAAACAGAATCTTCTGAACAAGATGCAAAAAATAGTTTTCAAAAAGACTTTATAGTTTTTGAGAAAATCGATGCTAAAGTCGGGCGTAATTTCCGTGATTTCCGGCAGAAATTCCGCATTGGAATGCGGAAATTGGTAGCGGAATGCGGAATCGGTAATTGGTACGTGACGGAATGAGGATTTACCGCGGAATCGGAAATTGGCATTCTGACCATCCCTACTCAGTACAAATGTACTATATGTAAATGGTAGTAGTAGACTAGTAGTAGTAATAGTAGTAGATTGTAGTAGAGTAGTACAACTTCAACTAACGGAGTGACAGCAGAGTAGCAGACACTGACACACTAACTGTCTGTCTATCTGTCACACTGTAACAGCACTGCAATTAAAGTTATCTAACTCAATACAAAATAACTATATATAACTGGTAGTAGTAGACTAGTTGTAGTAGTCCTAGTAGAACTTCAACTGACGGAGTGACAAGAGCACACACTAACTGTCTGTCTATCTGTCACACACTGATTGACTCTAACAGAAGCGCTGCAGTAACTATCTGTAGTAAATGAAGCTAACACAGTAGTAGTACTCTCTCTAACAACTAACTGCACAACAAGACTAGTAGTAGTACTTTAATCTAATCCCTAACCAACAAGCTATACGGTAGCTAAGGCTGGCAGCAGGCCTAGCCTGTGCACACAGGCCCTAACCTAGCCTAGCAGCTGCAGCATTGAGTCTGACTGTCACACTGACTAAAATCAAAATACAGGCTAGCAAACTAAAAAAAAATAAATACTGGTGTAGTACAGGTGTTTAGGAGCAAAAACGCTAGGTTTAGCACAATAAAAGAGCACTTGCTTAGCCAACAGCACTGGAGAGATCTCTCAGTGAGCAGTCAAAAGCAAGGATGAGATTCTCAAGATGGCACCCGCCTTATATACAGGAGGGGCTAGCCAGGGTTCCCCTCTGTGATTGGTTGCTAGGGCCTTGTCTGGGAGCCCTCTGATTGGCTCAATGACGTCAATGGATGTCATCTCCGTGGAAATGCCATTCGAATTCAGAATCTGAACGGTATCCGGCCGAATACCTCGAATACCAAATACAAATTCGAGTTCACTCAAACAGTGCATTCGTATTTATCCAGCTATCCAGATTCCATATCCGAGTTTGGATACCAGAAAAACGTTTGGATATCTGTGTAGTTCGAGTATATGGAATCTGGATAAGCAACCCTGGTAAGTTGTTTATTGATACAAAGTTCCATGAACAAATGCAAAGATTTATAGGAATAGTAGTCTTCCAGGGACCAAACCCGTATGCAGTTCTCCAAGTGTTATCAGTTGCTAAAGCAAAGATATCTAGGAGTAGTAGACAAATCTTTGCTTACTGAGGTGGCTAATCAGAGTCTTGATTTTCTTTTTTTAGGTTCTCCCCGGGTTAAAAATATTTTTAGAGGTGTACCAACACCAATATTACACCTTCCTAAATGGTGATTAGACTTGGGAGACTGCTGTAATTTATTGTATTGCTGCCGATGCCCCAAAAGCGCCAATAATGGCCATGGTAAATTTTATTTGATTTATTAATATTGCATATTTTTATAGCACCATCATCTTTGCAGAGCTTTTACATAGTGTATATCATAATTTTTGAACATTTTTAGAATGAATAGCCCATCTGGACATAACTTTTGTTAGAATACAAACATCAATACTATTATCAAAGCATAATTATCACAATCTGAAGGCCCATACACGCTTGCAACACTAGTAGGTGAAAATGATAATTCTTGATCATTTCGGATAGCAATTCCCCTACACAAAAATTCTGTTTTGTTCACTGCCTGGTACGGGTAACATGTTGGGGTTGATTCACTATGACAAATAGGGTGCCTTATCAGAGTTAACGTGCCTTATGAGAGTTAACATGCCTTATCAGAGTAGCATAGCGAACGCTACAAACTTATGCCTGCTAATTGGCAATGACGAGAGCTCCACTCGTCCTGCCGAGCCACTGCAGGTCCAATCACTTTAAAGGACATTATCCCTGCACTTTAATTGGCCCAATAGGCTGCCTGTCACTTGACAGGAAACTTTACAGGCAGCCTATTGAGCTAATCAAAGTGCAGGGATAACTGGACCCGCAGGGGTTCAGGGCACTGCGAGTGAAGTTCTCATCATTGCCATTTAGCAGGCACAAGATCGCAGCACTCGCTATGCTACTCTGATAAGGCACACTAACTCTGATAAGGCATGTTAACTCTAATAAGGCACACTATTTGTTATAGTGAATCAACCCAGTTGTGTTTTATGTTGGGGGGGGGAGATAAGTAGATGCAAGCTGCCAGTGCCCATACAAAAACAATGGTGAAGCCCAGCACTACCCCACTTTTTAAACTGATCTTAGTGTATTGTATACTTGTTGGAATCTCAGTTTTATCAATAATCCCAGTATTTTTGTCCATCCTTGGAGGAGAGGTGCCACCCCATGCTTCCAGTACTACAAAGAGCAACTTCTTAACCTCAATGTGGTCAGGTTTGTCCTCCCCACCTGTTCACACAGTGGTTGCCTTTTAGGTGACCCACATTTGTGAACAATATTCCATACTTCCATTTTTAAATAACCTCTAAACATTTACATACTACACTACAGTGGGTTCAGGATCACGCTTTGTTTCCTTCAAGTAATGTATCAAATGTTTTTTTTTTTTTTTTTAACAACATTCATTTTTAAATCATTTAGTCATTGTTTGCCCATTTTACATTTTCTCCTCACCCTGATTTACATTTTGAAATTTATCCCAGGTGGTGACACCTTTCATCCTGTCAGGTGATCTCTGCAGAATGTTTGTTTACCGAGTGTTCCAAAGTCAGTATGAGTAATACCTGTTATCCCAGAATGCTCTTGGAGTAGAATTCTGAATATCTAAACAGCCCAGGCTAAGCATCACTTTGAGGATGGGGCTACATACCAATATATTGAAGTGTTTTTGATTCTGTAATCAGGTGAATTTACCATAAATGTGATTATCATGAATAATGTACAGCATTTTACTCTGTCACTACAGTGCTTCCTCACAAATGGTATAGAATATATATATATGTATGTATATATATATATATATATATATATATATATATATATATATATATATATATATATATATATATATATATATATATATATAATGTTTTTTTAAATATTTTTGTAATAACCATTTAGTGTTGTGCTAGTGCTGTTATGGTATTGCTATATGAAAACGTGAGTACAAAATATAATTGATGATGATAGGTGTTGTATCTATCGAAAAGGTCAAGTAGAATGTTTAAAAGAATACCATGCCATTTAACTGAAATGTTACATATCCCTATCTTTATAATTAAGCTGTGCTGTTGCTGTGATATTCCAGGATCCCTCTCAGTCACCTGCTCCTCAGATCAGAAGGTGATTGTGGCTTTGAATAAATAGCAAGCAGCCACAGCACTGCCTGGTCGGAAAGAGCAAGTGTACTTGCCTTTTGCCTCGTTTCTTATGCCAAGAAATTGTATGCATCTGCCACATATTATGATATAAATGCTTTATATAAAGAGAACACAAGCACATATTATTTATTATTGTTTTATATAAGTGCTGGAAACTGGTTAAAAAGTGATACTTGCACATTGAAAATTCAAGGATTTTATCGAAAAAAAAATAAAAAATAAATATATTTAAAAGCTTTATCTGTCTGTTGTTTCTAGATAAATTATTTGGAAGTAAAAAAAAAAATCCAAAACAGTCATGAACTTTCAGCAAAAAAATCTACCAAAAGCAATAATCAGCTACTAAACAGCAATAGACAATAGAGCAATTGCACACAATTAGCAAAGATCTAACACTTCCTCATCTCAGTGTCCTATGCAGAGTTCCCCAACCCTGTCCTCAAGGCCCACCAACAGTACATGTTTTGAAGAAAACCACAAACAATCACAGGTGGGGTAATTAGTGTCTCAGCAGAGCTGATTAACTACCTGTGTGGATTTCCACAAAACATGTACTGTTGGTGGGCCTTGAGGACAGGGTTGGGGAACACTGTCCTATAGTATAAAATATCAAAACCATAAATGACGAAAACTAAGTTCAGCTTTCTCTAACTAATGGTATACACATATGAGGACTGTCGTCTGGCAGGGATCAGAAGAGTCCCTTGGGTGAGGGTTAGAGATTGAGTTGTGTACAGGCGCATCTCAAGCCTGTGGGCTAACAACACATTATTTTGCAATGGAGGGGAATAGAAGAGAGGATGAAACAGTGAACAAAAGAGCCAATGGAGTGTGCAGGAGAGTAGGAGAACATTGCCCTCATCCTGTGCTCTGCTAAGATTTCCCTGACCACCTAGTGTGTGTACAAGGCTCAAGCTGGTTTTAATATTTATGCCAGAACCTGGGTGGTAGGCACTCACTAAAGTTTCATAAACATATTCTGTAGGCAATTTTAGGTCCACGGTGCCACAATTTATCTGGATCAAAAAGATGTCAGTCTCTGATTTTAATTTTCTTTTTTTAAACTTACAACTTAAAAAAAATCTGCTGCTACTTTTTCACCAGGTACATTTCTATCCATTTTGGTGAAGTATTGTAAGGTTTTTAGTTTTTAACTTTACAAATGTGTCCTTATTTGTAGTGATGGCCGAACTGTTCGCCGGACGAACAGTTCCCAGAAAACAGTTGCAGTTCCTCCATTTTGTGTCCAATGCAAACTATACAGGCCATGTGCAACTGCCCTATTCTTTCCTATGGAGCCATTTTTTTCACTCTGCACCCTGAACTCACATGGGACAGGACAGCCAACCAGACAGGATTATCATCCTGCCACTACCCCCCCACCACCCCCAAGGCCCCATACTCATGGCCATTTTCCCTCTGCCTGTAGTCATTGTAGGAAGAGGAGCTGCTTTTGCAGATATAGGAGCAGTGTAAGATAGGCTGCATTGGGATAGTCACTCTGCTACTTGTAGTGCACCAGCTAAGGACCCTCAATAGTGCTTTTAAGGACTCATCCTAATCGGTGAAACAGAAATTGTGATAAATACAGCTGCTGCCTACAACAAGGAATCCTACAATACATTTATCACTGCAAAACTTCAGATAAGGTTCAGCCCTGGATATATTTTACCATAAAAACTGGAGAACTATTATAGTTGTCCTTTAAGAGACCCTAATTCCAGCCCAAATGTGGCTACTACTCTTTCCTCAGAACCATGCATTACTCTGGCCCTTCTAAACCATGATATAGAGTTATAGACAATAAGCAGCTACAAAGACAAAAAGCCCACTAATTGCTTTGACTCTGTACTGCACCCAATTAAGTATCAGGCAGAACTTTTGCTTCGTATGATAAGAAATCTAACAAACAAAATACTTACTAGCTTACAATAGCTGGACTACATTCGGCTAGCTCAGTGTATAAATAAAACAAGGTTTTAGAACTCTGCTGCCCTGTCGTCCAGCTGAGCAGCTTTGAAAAATGTACTGCAGTGTTATAAATAAATCATATTAATATTTTAGTAGACCATCATGCACTCCATTAGATATACTGTATGTTAGGTTTCCAGTATAAAGAGCCTTCAATACTCTGTTGCTGCCTGCTTGAAATATTTTGAAAAACAGCGCTGATTAACTTGACTTGCCAAGTATGCACCCATGCTATCTAATATTAATTGGAACGTTATGAAATTGGCTCAGCATAATGTCTTTAACTTGCTAAAAAGTACTTGCAATTGTTTTATGCTTAACAGATGAGACAGATTGCTTTGGATATCTTAAGCCTCATTTCCTGTAAAATTGCAGGTGATAAAAACTGACCTCATATGGATTATTTTCTTTCAGAAAAAACAATCATGATTTTGCTTTTGTAAATTATATGTATGTTCTCAGAACAACCAGGCTATATCAAGACTTGATAGTTTGCAATAGTAAAATATTTATTTTCTGTAAGCTAGTTTGCACAAAATAATGTATGGAATCATTTATAATTTAATCTATAGATTTTTTCCTCTTTTTTTGTATTTTTGATGAAAGGTAAACTCTAAGACTGCTTTCACAGTGGGACGTTAAAGTCCCACGTTACAGCAGCCTGCAACACTCACAGCAATGAAAAGTGAATGTGCTGTTCACAGTGCACATATTGTGTCACATTGTAACGCTGCACGTTTAATGAAAGTGCAGCATGCTGTGCGTTATACTGGGCTTTAGCTGTGTTAGACTGCTTGCACATGCTCAGTGACTAGCCACATGGCTAATTAATATTCACTGCACTGTGGTGACGTAACCAGGACTCGTAGTGTTGTCCGGATCATGAATGAATTGTTCATTTGATCCGGATCTTTTTTGTGAGTCGAATCATCCGGATCATCACAATGAACGATTCAGTTCACAGTGGATGTCTGTCTGGAAGAAACAGGAACATACAGAATGTACAGTGCAGGGAAATTCGTGTCCTTCTAGTCATTTCACCCCCAGTCTGCTTCCCTAGTAAAATGATTCAAATGATTCGGTTCAAAGATCCGGATCTTTTCAATGATCCGATTCGAATCATCCGAATCCTTAAAAAGATCCGGACTTCCCATCACTATCCTGGAGGGGCTGTTCTATCAGTATAGATAGAACGAAAACAGCGCACCAAGAGCCGCATAACGTGGCTCAATCTGACGTCTAACTTCAACACCACCATGCGTTGCGTTAGGGGCACGTTATTTGACCTTAACGTCCCCTAAAACGCAACGTCCTGATGTAAAAGCAGCCTAAAAGTTAAGTAAACCTGTCACTTTCTAATACTTAATGCAGAATACCCAGATGGCTTATTACCCAGATAGCTGATTACCCAGATCCACTAGAAAATACTTTCTAATATTTAATGTGAAACTCAACTTTCTTTGCAAATGCAGCAAATGTCTATCAGTACTCCACAAGATTTTATTGTAATTTAATTTTATTAGAAATTATTTTTCAATTTTCAGACAGCTATGAGATTCCAATAATGAGTGAAGCTGAAAATCCATGCTGTGTTTGTGAAGAAATACATCCTAGAACTTCCCATCTTACTGTAGGAGTAATTCGCCGTAAGGGTAGAATAAATATGCAGTAAAGAGTATAACTTGGCCAGAAGTCAAATGGGGGAATGGCCTAAGTTAGAGCTTATGATTGTCGAAAAGGAGCAGCAGAGGAAGAACGAGAAGAAAGATGAATGAGTCGAGCAGCTGAGTTCACTACAGATTGAAGCAGTGCAAGTCTGTTAGTTGGTAGTTCACAAAGCAGTATATTACAGTAGTCCAGACAAGATTGTATTATTTTATTTAGTGGTGTCCTGAGTGAGAAAAGGTCAGATGCGAGATGTTTTTGAGTTGACAGGAGCTGGTTAGGCAGTAAATGTGAGGGATAAAATAGAAAGAGGAGTCAAATATTAACCCTAAGCACCATGCTTTGGGAACTGAAGTTATAGGGGTGTTATTAACATTTATTTTTATGTCCGGCAGAGAGATGGGCACAGGCAGTGGAAAATTGATTAGTTCTGTATTACTAATATTAAGTTTTAAGAAGTGACAGGTCATGAAAGAGGATGTAGCAGACAAGCAGTCAGGAACACATGTAACATGTGAGGAGGGAGTTAAGGTCTGAGGCTGAGAGGTACAGTTGTGTATCATCTGCATGTAAAGGATATTGAGAGCCAAATGAGTTGATTAATTTGCTAAGACTGTGCATGTAGATGGGAAAAGAGAAGAGGCCAAGGACAGAGCCTTGAGGCACCCCCACAGACAAAAGATGTAGAGAGATGATCTGATCCAAGTATGAGACTGTGGAAGACCTTCCAAGGAGATATGGAGATATCCAGGAGAGAGCGAGGCCTTTTATGCCTACATATGAAAGTATGTGTAGTTGACAGTATCAACTGCTGATGATAGATCAAGAAGGAGGAGTATGGAATAATGGCCTTTGGCATGTCTATGTTATGTATATAGCACTCCACCTTAGGCCACTTCCCCTTTGTCCCATGACCTAAGGCCAACAAGTTGCACTCCTACTAGATATCCTAAAACACACTGCCTGTAGGTATGTTTATTGTACACAAAAAACACCTCTTATTTCCCCACTATTCCTTTAGATTGTAAGCTCACAGGGGCAGGGCTCTCTCCCCCTTTTGAGTTTGGACTTGATTAGACATTTTATTCATCATGTTACTTTTGTCACTGTAATTACCAATTCTGTATTTTGTATTGATTCTGTATTTTGTGCCAATCCTGTATTTTGTATATTGGTGTATACTGTTTGTCTGTATTATGTATCCCATGTTAATTTCTTACTTTGTACAGCACCACAAAATATTTTGGTGCTTTATAAATCCGTAATAATAATAATGCAAGTAATATAGGTGCAAATGGGAGAATTGAAATGGGGTGGTAGTTGGGGAGTGCAGTGGGATCTAGATCTAGTGGTGTTACATTAGCCTTTTTAAAGTGAGGACAGAAAGATGCCAGTGGAGAGGGATATGTTAAATGGTTATTTTAGTATAGGTATGAATTATGAGGATAGCTGTGGAATGAGATGGGAGAAAATAGAATCCAAAAAACAGGTGGTTAGATTGGATTTGGAAATTAGAGAGGAGAGAGAATGTTCAGAAATTGGAGAGAAGGCAGATAGAGAGCAGTTGATCAGAGGTGTGGAGATGGAATTTTTTGGGCTGCATGGAAAAAAACACTTTAGATTTTGTCGATTTTATCAGTGAATTACCAGTAAATTATGTTGCAAATTCTTCAGTTGATAAGCATGAAGAAGGAGGAGGAAGGGGATGCAGGAGGAGTTAAAAGTGTAGAGCAAGCACTTTAGATTTTGGGAGTGGGAGGCTATTAAGGAAGAAAAATAGGACTGTTTTGCGGAACAGAGCATTTCTAAAGTTGTTTAAGTTTTTTTTTGTATAAAATGAAGTCCTCACTTGTGGATCCGTGAAAGATAGTGTGAGGAGAGGTGCCAGGGCATCAAAGAAAGATTGCATGTCCTGCCTAGGTTATGGTAGATTCTGCGAATATGTGGGCATATTCATACCAGTGCAGTAGGAAAAGACTAGGTGATTGAAAGAAGTTAAGTTATGGTCAGAGAAAGGGAGCAGAGCAATACTGAAATCATCTATTGAACAGAGACACATGAATATGAGGTCATGTGTATGGCCATCAGTGAGAGTTGGAGCAGTGGACCTCTGAGACAAGCCATAGGAGGAGGTGAGTGACAGAAGTTTGGTAGCAACAGAATTATTGGTGTCAAAAGGAATGTTAAAATTACCCATGACAATGGTAGGGATAACAGTGGCCAGAAACTGGAGGAGCCATGCAAAGAACTGATCTAAAAACACAGAAGCAAGGCCAATAGGACAGTTGATAACTGCAATTTGGAGGTTAGCGGGAGAGTACAGTTGGACTGCATGGACTTCAAAGGATGGTAGAGAGATAGAAGGATAGTAGTGAGGGGCTTAAAGGAGCATGTATCCAAGAGGAGAATGCCCACACCACCACCATGTTTATTCCTGCTTCTAGGAGTATGACTTAAGTGGAACCTCCCATAAGAGAGGATGGCAGATGAGACAGATGTGTCAGACAGAGTCAGACCAGTTTCAGTGACCCTAGAGTATGTGAAGGCATTGGAAGTGAAAAGATCTTGGATAAAGAAGAGATTGTTAAAGAATGAGTAGGTATTCCAGAGGGCAGCAGAGATAGATTGGGAATGAGATGGAAGAAGTGGAATATTAATAAGGTTATGGAAGCTGGGAGGTGAATGTCGTTTACTGTTAGCAGTGGGATTAGCAGGGGGAGTGAGGAGGAGCGAGGTGGCAGAGAGGGGCCAGGATTAGGTTAAATGTCTCCTGCAGCCAGGAGGAGGCAAATAGAGCTAAAGGATTTCAACTTTTATTAAGAAACAGCATGAGAAGTAAATGAGGTTGTAAAAATAAGACAATCTCATGAGAAGCAAGCTATGGATAAGATAAAAGAGAGGGTGAATTGCTGACAGCAGGAGGGTATAATGTATTTAGAGATTTGAGGATTGCTGGGGAAAGCATGCTAATAGTAAAAACTAGGTAAAACATCGTGGCAACTAAGTGTGTCAAATAAACAGAGCCTCATGCCAGATCCGTTTGCTCCTTTCTGATTTAAGTCTGGTCTGATTCTGTTTGATCTCATTGTACTTGAAAGGTCGGATGTACCTTAACTACTTGCCGACCGCATCACACCGATGGGAGTGGCTGCGGCGGCAGCCCCAGGACTACCTAACACGTAGTTTAGGTCGATCGTTGTAAGGTCCTGCAGGCCTGTTTTGCAGGAGATCACGCGCTTATGTGTGCACATCTCCACTTGATAGGCGGAGCTCCTCCCTGCCTTCAGTCTCCCATCGGCAATCCCCGCTAGGAGACTGTTAGACAGTGAAACCGCAGTCTTTTAACGGTACAGTGCTGCGATCTATGGCAGCCCTGTACAGGGGACAGCCATGTGACACGCTGTCCCCCTTAGACTGAAGCCTATGACAGTGGATCATGGGGATTGGCTGGCTGAGGGAGGGAGGGTTTTTGAAAAAAAAGAAAGAAAGAAATAAGGAAATTTATTAAAAGAATAATAGAATAAATATTTACAAAATAAAACCAACAACTTGGGAGCGATCAGACCCCACCAGCAGAAAGCTCTGTTGGTGGGGAGAAAAGGGGGGGAGGGTCACTTGTGTGCTGTGTTGTGTGGCCCTGCCATGAGGCCTTAAAGCTGCAGTGGCCATTTTTGCAGGTCATACTTACATCCTGTGTAGTCTACTTCTCAATCTCTTTCTCCTCTCCTGTGTCCTGTTTGTCCCCTGTGATCAATGGTATTCTCCGTCCTCCATTTTAAAACAGCTTCCTGGTCAGCACACTGTTAAACTGTAATCACCCACTTTATCCATAGGAAAACATGGACAGTACCTTGCACATTCAGTTGTAACTGACAGCTGCTTGATACATATGCAACTGGTATATTTCAGTTCTTACAAAATATTGTCAGAACTTTAAGGGATCACTGTAAGAAGAAAACGGTGAACTTCTGAGAGGAACTGATGGTTTGGTAAGTATGTAATATTCAACTGCAGCTATGTCATGTGTTTATTTTAAATAATTTTACTCGCTTCAGGTTCCCTTTAGGCCTCATTCACATCAAGACAACAAGTTTTAGGGGACGTTAAGGTCGCATAACGTGCCCCTAACGCAACGCATGGTGGTGTTAAAGTTGGACGTCAGATTGAGCCGCGTTATGAGGCTCTTGGTGCTATCCTGGGAAGTCCGGATATTTTCAATGATTCGGATGATTTGAATCGGATCATTGAAAAGATTCAGATCTTTGAACCGAATCTTTGAATCATTTTACTAGGGAAGCATGAAGCAGGGGTGCAGCAGAGTGAGAGGTGCAGGAGAATGAGGGCACATTGAGGGTGCTAATGGGGAAGGGAGAGATGCAGCAGGAAGATTGTGCTTGTGCACCGAAGCTGCAGTTCCTGTTTCTTCCAGACATCCACTGTGAACCGAATCCTTCATTGTGATGATCCGGATGATTCGACTCACAAAAAAGATCCAGATCAAAGATCCGAATTTTTCATGATCTGGACAAAACTACAGTGCAGTGAATATTAATTAGCCATGTGGCTAGGAACAATAGTGGACTCTCCCCTTATTGAGCATGTGCAAACAGTCTAACGCAGCTAAAACCACCTATAACGCACAGCATGCTGCACTTACATTGAACGGCCAGCGTTACACTGTAACGCAGCATGGGCACTGTGAACAGCCCATAGATTTTTATTTACTGTGAGCTGGGCTGCGTTACAGGCTGCTCTAACGTGCGCCTGTAACGTCCCACTGTGAAAGCAGCCTTAAAGAGAATCTGTACTCTAATATTCTTACACTAAAAAGCATACCATTCTATTCCTTATTTTCTCCTGTGCCCCTCTGTGCTGTTTCTACCACTCTCTGATGCAATCCTGGCTTGTAATTAACAGTTTTAGGCAGTGTTTACAAACAAACTAACCAGCTTGTGATAGGCTCACATAAACAGAGTGTGTGAGTCATACAGAGTGTGCAGGGGGCCTGCAGAGGGTGTGTATCGCTTCTATCCAATCACAAGCAGCCCTGCACATTCCACACATTCAAGCCTTAGCCCGACAGACACGACAGAGGAAAGGAGATAAGATTTATTACAGAGACAGTGCAATTAGGAAAGGCTGCAGTAAGCCAGAGCACATTAGAACAGGCATAGGAACGTATAGGATAGAAGAACTGAGGCTGAAAAATTTGTTACAGAGTCTCTTTAAGGCTGATCGCCTTCTCATTAGCACAGAGTGTGGACCGACTTCAGGTGTGAACCGAAGACTCAGCCTACAAGCAGATTCTTTAAGGAGACTGACAATTTATTACTGTTTGGTATGTTCTCTAGGGTAGTCTGACACAAATGGCTACTAATGTTCAATAAAAGCGATAACAAGAAGGCCTTTAATCAGGTAAGATAACAATACATGAACTGACAAGAGCATTTAGTACGTACACTGACCAGAGGAGTTTTGAACATCATTCCAGCTGATCTCTTGATTAAGGTTACACAAAGGTTTCTTAGACACCTTACATATATTTTCCATTTTCACAAATAATACAGAATTTAAAATAAAGATTCTTAAATTCCCCACCAATGCAAAATAAGAGAATTGTTTTGTCTTGTTTTCACAATACAGGCATGTTCAATATTCCAATTCCATTTTTTCTTACTAGTACAAGATGATTAAAGAGAGTCTGAAGCCTAATAAAATACTTATTTTTAACTTCTACTTTTGTTCAGCAATATCAGCAGTCCTGAAACGCCACAGTCCTGCGGCAGAATGATGCCTCTATACCCCCAAAATCCCCGGGGAAAAAAAGCAGAGAGCGCTTCCTGAAAGAGGCAGAGCTTAGCGCTTTAGCTCTGCCTCTACTGTAGTCCATCTCCGCTGATCGCCGCCTCTCTCAATCTTCATTCACAGAGAGGGGTGGGGAGAGGCGGAGATCCACATGGAGTGTGACTTCAATAGAGGCAGAGCTACAACGCTAAGCTCTGACTCCCCAGGCAGCAAAATCCACAACTTTGAAAGTCGTGGGTTTTTGCATCAGGATTTGGTGGATATAGAGGCATTGTTCTGCCGTGGGGATGCAGCATTGTAGTACTGCTGATATTGCTGAACATAAGTAGAAGATAAAAAGAAGTACTGTATTAGGCTTCAGAGTCTCTTTAAAACATTAAATAATTGGTTTAACAGAAACATTCTTTTGAGTACGTTTTAGATTTCTTTGTGGTGTTAGTGGTAAGGGAGGGCAGAAGGGATAATACAGGAGATTACTTTATTGCATTGTCTTGTATATATTATTTTTCTTGACATTTGTCCAATCTATAGTGACAATGTATTATCATTTATTATTTTATAGTGACTAATTTTCCAGCCTAGAGAACTCACTAACTTGCTTAACAGCTAAGGTGTTCATTGCTTTTATGAGTATTATTATTATTATTTATATAGCACCAATATCTTCAGTAGGGTTGTACTGAATACAAAACAGACAAAACTGAGGACCATAGATACAGAAATAGTTCACATATAGTACCATCAAACACCAAGCAACACAAGTATGCACTTGCAATGTACAAGCCTATCAGTTTCCTCTAATTATTATTTTAACCACCCTAGCATTAGGGACCAGCTCTGCTCGTCCATGAATGCCAGGTGGATAGCTCCGGCTAGGAGCGGTCTTTTTTAACAATTTAAAAAAAAAACAAACATGTAGCTAGCACTTTGCTAGCTACATGTTGTATCCGATCGCCGCCACTCCCCGCCGATCCGCCGCTACCCACCGCGAAAGGGGCCCCCCTGGCCAATCACCACCAGTCTGCACTATGGATTGGAACGTCGCATGATGTCATGACGTCATGTCCAATCGTTATAATAAAACAATATTGACTCGCACACCAGCAAAGTAGGTTGCATAAAGATTTGTATTGAAATGTATCAAAAAACACATCTGTTTAGGCAAATGACACATAGAGTACAGAAATGGTATACACTGGGATACACAGGGGTAAAACAACACAATCCCCCTAGAGACATGCAGCCTCTGTAAGCAGCAAAGTACATTGAACAGCTAACAGCATACAAGATAGTAACAATACATGTATTAAATGCAAGTAGCAAGCATTCAGCATATGGCAGTGCAATGTCCCATAGAGGTATAATACCCTGACAGCGCCGTTTCGGGGAGTCCCTTCATCAGAGGTTCCTCCAATCCCCGACTTGCGCCGCCAGCCACATCAGAGCGGCTAAAGCCAACTCCAATATGGCCGCCGCGCATGCGTGGGCGGGGATGGAGGACCAGGACACACACCATAGCTCAAAATAGATGCTGGGGGCAAACGGTGGTGTTGTTGCACAGTCCAAAGCGCGGGTCTTGAAGAATAGAAGCAGGTGTCCATATTCCAGCGGCATATACAGTACCATCTAGTGGTATAAACAAAAAATGAACAAACATAAGTATATACATAAAAAAGGGGGGGTTGCAATAATCACTTAAAGGAGAAGGAGCCCAAAAAAACATAAGCAAAGTGAAACTGGGTGCAATGAAGCACCAGCAATGAGGCAAAACATATGTTGAATCACCCACACATTGGGACAAGCAGGGAGCACACCAGGAACACCAACAACAGCATATACTCCCACTTACTTAAGAAAAGGAACCAGGCTAGTATCCTCATTCATACCATGAGGAAATTTGCTGTCTAACTTATAGATCCAGTAAAGTTCTCTCTGCATCAATTTCAACTCCCTATCACCTCCCCTATACGAGGGGGCCACTTCCTCCACCACTCTGTATCTTAACTGCGTAACATTATGGCCGGCCTCGCAAAAATGTCGTGCTACCGGTGAATCCATTTCACCGCAGCGTATGTTGCTGTGGTGTTCACTGATCCTGGTGCGTACCTCTCTTGTAGTTTGGCCAACGTATAGTTTGCCACAAGGGCGGAAGAGGCAATAAACCACAAATGTGGTTGAGCAGTTAGCAAAACCTTTTAGTACAAACCGTTCCCCTGTACGTGGGTGTGGAAAAGAGTTACCCCTATAGACATAGCTACATTGTGCACAGTGCCCGCATGGGAACATACCCGTTGGTTTTGGTAGACTTGAGAGCCAGTCACCATGGCTTCGAATAGTGGGTTTAACACTTTTGGCATGAACCAAGGAGTCTTTCAAATGTTTGGACCGTCGAAAAGCACAAATTGGAGGTTCATGGAATGTATCAACCAATGCAGGGTCACTGTGCCAGTGTTTTCTTACCACCTTTTGTGCCTGTAGAGATAAAGGGGAATACGTTAGTACCATAGGAATACGTTTTGAGTCAGG
Organism: Hyperolius riggenbachi; assembly: GCF_040937935.1. NCBI lineage: Eukaryota > Metazoa > Chordata > Amphibia > Anura > Hyperoliidae > Hyperolius > Hyperolius riggenbachi. The sequence continues at coordinate 137,576,687 of NC_090646.1, read as the reverse complement.
TTTGGGATTGTACGTCAGCAGAGAAGATCGATCCTTATCTGCGGCTGTAGCCAGAGCCTCAGAGAGGAGTGGTTCATCATAGCCTCCTCAACTGATGAGGCTTTCTATCGAGAGGCGAGTGCTATGTTCAGCAACTTTAGGAAACGAGGCTATGATGAACCACTCCTCTCTGAGGCTCTGGCTCATGCCAAAAGTGTTAAACCCACTATCCGAAGCCATGGTGACTGGCTCTCAAGTCTACCAAAACCAACGGGTATGTTCCCATGCGGGCACTGTGCACAATGTAGCTATGTCTATAGGGGTAACTCTTTTCCACACACACGTACAGGGGAATGGTTTGTACTAAAAGGTTTTGCTAACTGCTCAACCACATTTGTGGTTTATTGCCTCTTCCGCCCTTGTGGCAAACTATACGTTGGCCAAACTACAAGAGAGGTACGCACCAGGATAAGTGAACACCGCAGCAACATACGCTGCGGTGAAATGGATTCACCGGTAGCACGACATTTGTGAGGCCGGCCATAATGTTACGCAGTTAAGATACAGGGTGGTGGAGGAAGTGGCCCCCTCGTATAGGGGAGGTGATAGGGAGTTGAAATTGATGCAGAGAGAACTTTACTGGATCTATAAGTTAGACAGCAAATTTCCTCATGGTATGAATGAGGATACTAGCCTGGTTCCTTTTCTTAAGTAAGTGGGAGTATATGCTGTTGTTGGTGTTCCTGGTGTGCTCCCTGCTTGTCCCAATGTGTGGGTGATTCAACATATGTTTTGCCTCATTGCTGGTGCTTCATTGCACCCAGTTTCACTTTGCTTATGTTTTTTTGGGCTCCTTCTCCTTTAAGTGATTATTGCAACCCCTCCTTTTTTATGTATATACTTATGTTTGTTCATTTTTTGTTTATACCACTAGATGGTACTGTATATGCCGCTGAAATATGGACACCTGCTTCTATTCTTCAAGACCCGCGCTTTGGACTGTGCAACAACACCACCGTTTGCCGCCAGCATATATTTTGAGCCATGGTGTGTGTCCTGGTCCTCCATCCCCGCCCACGCATGCGCGGCGGCCATATTGGAGTTGGCTTTAGCCGCTCTGATGTGGCTGGCGGCGCAAGTCGGGGATTGGAGGAACCGGAATTGACGTCATGACGCACGCGACGCGCGTCGCGAGACGTCATTGACGCCAGACGGGCCGGCCCGGGTGTCCATTGCGGGTGTGCTTCTTTGCTCTGTCATAAGGTATATAAACTTCGTTACATCCGGATCCCATTACAGCAGCCTAAGGAGCCTCTAACTGATACCCTCTGATGAAGGGACCCCCCGAAACGGCGCTGTCAGGGTATTAAAACCTCTATGGGACATTGCACTGCCATATGCTGAATGCTTGCTATTTGCATTTAATACATGTATTGTTACTATCTTGTATGCTGTTAGCTGTTCAATGTACTTTGCTGCTTACAGAGGCTGCATGTCTCTAGGGGGATTGTGTTGTTTTACCCCTGTGTATCCCAGTGTATACCATTTCTGTACTCTATGTGTCATTTGCCTAAACAGACGTGTTTTTTGATACATTTCAATACTAATCTTTATGCAACCTACTTTGCTGGTGTGCGAGTCAATATTGTTTTATTTGTAGGACTGCTGTAGCAGTCTGGTTTACAGACTCAGCACCCACCTGTTCTAGTGTATGATTTATTGTGTGAACCAGGTGTGCAAACCTTTTTTCATTCAATTTGTGTCATGTCCGATCATTGCCATGGCGATGACAGAAGCCCAAACAGGAAATCACGTTCATTGCAGGATCATGGATGCGTAAGTATCGCTGGAAAAAAAAAGGTAGAAGGGGGAGCCGACCCAATGGGGGAAGTCATGTAGCTAGCACTAGGCTAGCTACATGACAGAATTTTTTTTTAAAAAAATCCTGCCCGTGGCCGCGGGAATTAGAACGGTTAATCATTCTGCTATATTATCTTAGTATTATGCTATATGTTACAAAGCCATACAGGATGATTACATAGGCAGCCATAATTTCTCCAACCTATGAGCGGGTATTTGCCAGACTGTCTCATAAAAACACATATAAAGGCAAAAGGAAGATGATTGAGAGCCCCAATAGTGTATTATTATTGATAACAATGGTGGATAAAATGCCAGAGAAACTGTGATATACTCACAAGTATGGGTTGCCGCCACAGGCAACCATGAAATGCACATGAGGGGAAAATAAACCTGTCCCCACTCAGGCTAAGAAGTCGATTTCCATAGGCAGAAAAAAGGTGATCACACCCATTCACCGGGTGGATAGATAGGTACTCTTGAAAAATACAGAGGCACCAATACAGGATAAATATATTAAGAGCAGTATAAAATGGAGCATAATGTTGGATTTACCACCCTGGATAAGACACAACAGTGGGGTGTCGTAAAAATATAACGTTTATTTGGCAGAATTGTTGGAGTAAAAACAAACATTATATTTTTATGATACACTACTCTTGTGTTTTATCTGGGGAGGGAAGTCCACCACTACACCCCCCCTCCCCATTTTATACTGCTCTTAATATGTGTTATCTTGTATTGGCATTTCATAACAACACATGCTCATTTCAGCAACGTTTTCATGGTAATGTCTATGGGTAAAGGGTAAAAGGATGTTGCCGTTGCTACTATAAAAAACAAAATTATAGGAAAAGATTGATTTTGAACAACCACCTTTCTTGGTATTCCGTCAGATGAGAAAAAGTAACTTTTATTATTGTTTGTTAAGAGAGCAGTGAAGTATGTATATTCTTAATTATCACATAACTTTTTCGGCTTCTCATTTCCACATGACTGTGATGCAGCTGGTAATAAACTAATTTAAAACTGTATTTTTTTTGTGTGTAGAATAATTCTTACAGGAAAAAAAGCTGTAAATTTGAAAAACAATATGAATAACTTTTAAGATAGCAAATAATCTTTTTTTCCCTATTTAAAATATATTCATTCAAATGACACCTCTGAACTTGTTTGCATTTTTTACTGTCTAAACTCAAATTAATAGAAGGTCTCACAGGTCCCAAAATAATCAAATACTTTAGGGGCAATAAACCGGGTTTTTGTAGTTGTACTACATGGACACCAATCGTGAGTATCACTATGGACAAGGTTGAAAGTAACCCCCGATATTCATGGCAACTCTTTGGCTTTAATTTTTTTGCAGCCTGAAATAATTTAAACTATGTGTGGCTTAGAGGCAGTAAATAGCATAGAGGTAAAAAAAAAAAAAAGTTAGTGGGGATATGGCTAATGAGAAATTCACAAACACATTTTTTTTTTACTTCAAACCTTATAACTGAGAGGCGAGCAGCAAGTCTTGCAACATATGCAACACATTGAACTGTAGTCCATTTAGCTACAGTGCAGACTGTACATAGAATACATTTGGTGCAAGAGGAAATTCTGTCTTACTCATTTATATTGAAAATTACACTAATAATACAATATCTAGATCTACTGTTAGAATAACGATAGAATCTCCTATCTATTTATATGCGTAGGAAAATTTTATAATGAACTATTTATATTACTTCTGCTCATGAAAAAAAAAGACTCATATGAGTGTGTGAGCTCTTGTACATTTGCCAGTGCCACTAAGTTAATGACAACTAACAGCAGTGCTGTAGACAGTTGCCTGGTATAATATTTTCACTTCACTCTTACATGTTCTATTGATAGAGTGTGATCTATTATTGATACTATTGCTTCCAGTCATGTTTACAATAAAGCAATACATTGCCTTTTTGAATGAATTGTAAAAAGCAATAATAATCAGTGGATGGAGAAGTCGAAAAGGATGTAGAACAATTTAAAACAGTTTGAAGTGTACCTGTAGGAAGAAAAAGTGTGACAAATGGGTACTTACCTTAATAGAGGAAATCCTCTGCAGGGCTAGGCCGAGGCAGAGGCAAGATAGGCTCCAGCTTCAGGGCACAGTGTAGGAGGGGGGCGCACAACTTACTCAGCTGTCATTCCTAATTGTGTTTGAAGCAGAGAGAAATAAGATAAGGGGATACCTAGCAGTGACTGCAGTCAGATAACTAGAAATTAAGGTGTTGGGGGATTTGGGGCTCTGGGCTGGGGCACCTCTTACTCTAATAGTAATCAGTGTGTGACGGCTGGGGTGGGTGGAATGGAGGGGCGCAATTTGGTTTTTCAGCCTTGGGTGCTGGAGGACCTTGTCCCAGCTCTGAGCCTCTGGATAATCCGCAAACACTGTACTAAGAGCAGTGCAGTTTCTAGGCTAAAATGCACCCAGGGCGAGGGTGTAAAAATTGCGCCCCCCCCCGGAGCAAGGTATGGGTGCCTGCAGTATAGGTTAGCCAGGTCTAGTTTCACTTAGTATAGGTCCCCCTAGTATAGGTAGCCAAGAATAGGTACCCCAGTATAGGTAGCCAGGCATAGGTGAGCCAGTATAGTTGCCCCCGCTATAGGTTAGCCAGGTAGGTGCCTCCAGTATAGGTAGCCAGTATAGTTGCCCCCAGTATAGGTTAGATAGGCAGGCGCCCCCGGTATAAGTTAGATAGGTAGGTGCCCCAGTACAGGTTAGCTAGGTGGGTGCCTCTAATATAGGTAGCCAGAATAGTTGCCCCCAGCATAGGTTAGATAGGTAGGTGCCCCCAGTATAGGTCATTTAGGTAGGTGTCTCCAATATAGGTAGCCAGTATAGTTGTCACCTGTATAGGCTAGCTAGGTAGGTAGGTGCCCCCAATACAGGTTAGATAAGTGCCCCCAGTATAGGTTAGATAAGTAGCTGCCCCCCAGTATAGGTTAGATAGGTAGCTGCCCCCCAGTATAGGTTAGATAGGTAGGTTCCCCTCAGTATACGTTAGATAGGTAGGTGCCCCCCAGTATAGGTTAGATTAGGTAGCTGCCCCCCCCCTTCCAGTATAGGCTAGATTAGACAGGTGCCCCCCAGTATAGGTTAGATAGGTAGCTGCCCCCCAGCATAGGTTAGATTAGGTAGGTGCCCCCCAGTATAGGTTAGATAGGTAGCTGCCCCCCAGTGTAGGTTAGATTAGGTAGGTGCCCCCAGTATAGGTTAGATAGGTAGTTGCCCCCAGTGTAGGTTAGATTAGGTAAATGCCCCCCAGTATAGGTTAGATTAGGTAGCTGCCCTCCAGTGTAGGTTAGATTAGGTAGGTGCCCCCCAGGATAGGTAGCTGCCCCCCAGTGTTGGTTAGATAGGTAGCTGCCCCCCAGTGTAGGTTAGCATAGGTAGGTGCGCCCCAGTGTAGGTTAGATAGGTAGCCGCACCCCAGTGTAGGTTAGATTAGGTAGCTGCCCCCCAGCGTAGGTTAGATTAGGTAGGTGCCCTCCAGGATAGGTTAGATAGGTAGGTGCCCCCCAGCGTAGATTAGATTAGGTAGGTGCCCCCCAGAATAGGTTAGATAGGTAGCTTCCCCCCAGCGTAGGTTAGATTAGGTAGGTGCCCCCCAGGATAGGTTAGATAGGTAGCTGCCCCCCAGCGTAGGTTAGATTAGGTAGGTGCCCCCCAGGATAGGTTAGATAGGTAGCTTCCCCCCAGCGTAGGTTAGATTAGGTAGGTGCCCCACAGGATAGGTTAGATAGGTAGCTGCCCCCCAGCGTAGGTTAGATTAGGCAGGTGCCCCCCAGGATAGGTTAGATAGGTAGCTGCCCCCCAGCGTAGGTTAGATTAGGTAGGTGCCCCCCAGGATAGGTTAGATAGGTAGCTGCCCCCCAGCGTAGGTTAGATTAGGTAGGTGCCCCCCTGGATAGGTTAGATAGGTAGCTGCCCCCCAGCATAGGTTAGATAGGTAGGTGCCCCCCAGGATAGGTTAGATAGGTAGCTGCCCCCCAGTGTAGGTTAGATTAGGTAGGTGCCCCCCAGCGTAGATTAGATAGGTAGCTGCCCCCCAGCGTAGGTTAGATTAGGTAGGTGCCCCCCAGGATAGGTTAGATAGGTAGCTGCCCCCCAGCGTAGGTTAGATTAGGTAGGTGCCCCCCAGGATAGGTTAGATAGGTAGCTGCCCCCCAGCGTAGGTTAGATAGGTAGGTGCCCCCCAGGATAGGTTAGATAGGTAGCTGCCCCCCAGCGTAGGTTAGATTAGGTAGGTGCCCCCCAGGATAGGTTAGATAGGTAGCTGCCCCCCAGCGTAGGTTAGATTAGGTAGGTGCCCCCCAGGATAGGTTAGATAGGTAGCTGTCCCCCATAATGGAGGGGTGAAGCACCGTAGCCGTCCCTCTCCCGGGCCGCCCTCCGTGCTCCCCCCTCAGATGTATAGTGAGCAGCAGCAGCCAGGGAGGGAGCGCTGTATACAACATACCTCCCTGGCTCCAAGTGCTGCTCTCTCGTCGCCGCCGGTCTTCTCCCAACTGCCTACACGCGTATACATACGCTGCATCCGGCTAAACAGGAAGCAGCGTGTGTATAAGCGTGTATGCAGAGAGAAGAAGACCGGCGGCGAGAGAGCAGCGCTTGGAGCCAGGTAGGTATGTTGTATACAGCGCTCCCTCCCTGGCTGCTGCTCACTATACATCTGAGGGGGGAGCACGAAGGGTGGCCCGGGAGAGGGAGGGAGAGGTCGGGTTGCCCTCCCCGCGGCTATGGTGCTTCCCCCCTCCATTACAGCGCCCCCCTCCCAACAGCGCCCCGGGCGGTGGCACGCCCCGCACGGGGCTAGAAACGGGCATGACTAAGAGAACTAGGATTGGGTACATGACAGCAAAACCTTGGGACTGAACCATAGTGTTGGGCGAACAGTGTTCGCCACTGTTCGGGTTCTGCAGAACATCACCCTGTTCGGGTGATGTTCGAGTTCGGCCGAACACCTGACGGTGCTCGGCCAAACCGTTCGGCCATATGGCCGAACTAAGAGCGCATGGCCGAACGTTCCCCGAACGTTCGGCTAGCGCTGTGATTGGCCGAACGGGTCACGTGGTTCGGACCCGAACGCGCTCTGATTGGCCGAACTGTCACGTGGTTCGGGTAAATAAATACCCGAACCACGTCATATCTCCGCCATTTGTCTGTGGGTTTAGCTTTGGGTAGGCAGGCAGGGTAGTTCGCGCTCCAGCCACGCTAGCCAGGGTCCCCCCCAGTCATTGTGTGTCGCTGCTGGGAATAGTAGTACACCGCTCGCTCAGCATTCTGTTTACTGCCACTCTGTGTACCTCGCTCAGCCACACTATATAGCATTCTGTTTACTGCCACTCTGTGTCTGCTGGGAATAGTAGTACACCGCTTGCACAGCCACACTATATAGCATTCTGTTTACTGCCACTCTGTGTACCTCGCTCAGCCACACTATATAGCATTCTGTTTACTGCCACTCTGTGTCTGCTGGGAATAGTGGTACACCGCTCGCTCAGCCACACTATATAGCATTCTGTTCACTGTTCTGTGTCTGCTTGGAATAGTGGTACACCGCTCGTTCAGCCACACTATATAGCATTCTGTGTACTGTTCTGTGTCTGCTGGGAACAGTAGTACACCGCTCGTTCAGCCACACTATATAGCATTCTGTGTACTGTTCTGTGTCTGCTGGGAACAGTAGTACACCGCTCGCTCAGCCACACTATATAGCATTCTGTTCACTGTTCTGTGTCTGCTGGGAATAGTGGTACACCGCTCGCTCAGCCACACTATATAGCATTCTGTTCACTGTTCTGTGTCTGCTGGGAATAGTGGTACACCGCTCGCTCAGCCACACTATATAGCATTCTGTTTACTGTTCTGTGTCTGCTGGGAATAGTGGTACACCGCTCGCTCATCCACACTATATAGCATTCTGTTCACTGTTCTGTGTCTGCTGGGAATAGTGGTACACCGCTCGCTCAGCCACACTATATAGCATTCTGTTCACTGTTCTGTGTCTGCTGGGAATAGTGGTACACCGCTCGCTCAGCCACACTATATAGCATTCTGTTTACTGCCACTCTGTGTACCTCGCTCAGCCACACTATATAGCATTCTGTTTACTGCCACTCTGTGTCTGCTGGGAATAGTGGTACACCGCTCGCTCAGCCACACTATATAGCATTCTGTTCACTGTTCTGTGTCTGCTTGGAATAGTGGTACACCGCTCGCTCAGCCACACTATATAGCATTCTGTTTACTGTTCTGTGTCTGCTGGGAATAGTGGTACACCGCTCGCTCAGCCACACTATATAGCATTCTGTTCACTGTTCTGTGTCTGCTGGGAATAGTGGTACACCGCTCGCTCAGCCACACTATATAGCATTCTGTTTACTGTTCTGTGTCTGCTGGGAACAGTAGTACACCGCTCGCTCAGCCAGAGTATATAGCATTGTGTTTACTGCCACTCTGTGTACACCGCTCAGCCAGACTATATACCATTGTTTACTGACACTCTGTGTACACCACTCAGCCACACTATATACCATTGTTTACTGACACTCTGTGTACACCGCTCAGCCAGACTATATACCATTGTTTACTGCCACTCTGATTCTGCTGGGAACAGTAGTACACCGCTCGCTCAGCCAGACTATATACCATTGTTTACTGACACTCTATGTACACCGCTCAGCCAGACTATATACCATTGTTTACTGCCACTCTGATTCTGCTGGGAACAGTAGTACACCGCTCGCTCAGCCAGACTATATACCATTGTTTACTGACACTCTATGTACACCGCTCAGCCAGACTATATACCATTGTTTACTGCCACTCTGATTCTGCTGGGAACAGTAGTACACCGCTCGCTCAGCCAGACTATATAGCATTGTGTTTACTGCCACTCTGTGTACACCGCTCAGCCACACTATATAGCATTGCGTACTCTGCCAGTCAGTGTGTATATTGCTGGGATCAGTAATACTCCACTCACCGTCAACCACTATATGAGCTCAACATGAGTTCCCCAGAGACCTCCGCTGTGAGCAGCACTCCCAACAACAGCAACAGCCAACGCCCCACGCAAGCTATAACATCCACCCCAGCAGCCAGTGGTCAGCAGCAGCCCTCCCCGGAGGAGAACGTTGTGTCCATCAGTCCGTCGCCAGAGCGATTAATGAGGGCTGCCATTGAGGAGATGATGGGGCCTGATGTGGAGGAGGAGGTCTGGCTCAGGCCAGCATCCCAAGTTAATGTTGAGGACGATGAGGGGTCTGTGTCTGGGGATGTTGGGGTGGCAGAGGTGGTGGGTGGGTCAGACTCAGGAGAAGAGTTGTATGATGAGGATGATGATCGGGACCATCTGTATGTGCCTCAGAGTCCGACCCCGGAAAACATGTTGTATCGTGTGTTTAGGTACTAAAATCTGCGTTCCCTCCCAGTAGTGTTGGGCGAACAGTGTTTGCCACTGTTCGGGTTCTGCAGAACATCACCCTGTTCGGGGTGACTATATAGCAGACTATATAGCATTGTGTTTAATGCCACTCTGTGTACACGGCTCAGCCACACTATATAGCATTGTGTTTACTTCCACTCTGTGTCTGCTGGGAACAGTAGTACACCGCTCACCCGCCACTGTATAGCATTGTGCTCTGTGTCACTGCTGACAATAGTGGTACACCGCTCACCCACCACTGTATAGCATTTCTGTACTGCCACTGTACTGCTGCCAGTCAGCGTGTACTTTAAGGATAAGTGAAATGAGGAAGAAATCCGGTGAAAGAGGGAGGGGCAAGGGAAGAGGTGTTTCCCCTGACGGTTCACGTACAGGCCACAGGGGAGCACCCAAGAAAACCCACTCAATACTGCCCATGTTGTCCAGGACAACAACCCTCACAGATCCAAAAGAACAGGACCAGATAATTACTTGGATGACCTCTCAAGCGTCCAGCAGTGGGTTAAGCAGCACCAGCACATCACGCACGAGGTCCGAGTCCTCAGCCAGTTAAAGTCTGGGCTTTCTTTGAAGACTGCACTGAGGATGTTACCATGGCGATTTGCAAGGTGTGCAAGACCCGCCTGAGCAGGGGGAAAAGTATTAACAACCTCTCCACCACCAGCATGAGCCGCCACATTCTATCCAAACATCCCACTCTGTGGGCAAACGCGGCAGGACAGGGTACCACCAGCAACACTGCCTCCCTTGGGTTCACCAGACTCACCACCAGACCCGCCTCAGCAGCAGCAGTAGCCCAGCCATTGCGTGGTTCACAACATTCACAAACATCAGACGATGCTGACACTGTCACTTTCCGGACTAGTGCTCTTGAGGTCTCCCAGTGTTCATCAAACACAACAACCAACAGCCCTTCGGTGTGCAGCGCTACGGTTGAGTTGTCTGTTTCTGAGATGTTTGAGCACAAGAGGAAATTGCCAGCAAATGACCCCCGGGCCGTGGCAGTAACAGCCAGCCAGCATAGCCAAGCTTCTGGCCTGCGAAATGCTGCCATATCGAGTGGTGGAGACAAACAGCTTCAAGGGCATGATGTCAGTGGCCATCCCACGTTACGTGGTTCCCAGCCGCTACCACTTTGCGCGCTCTGCAGTGCCTGAGTTGCATGAGCACGTGGTCAGCTAAATAACCCGAAGCTTGAAGAATGCCGTTGCCTGCAAGGTTCACCTCACCACTGACACCTGGACGAGTGCGTTCGGCCAGGGTCGATACATCTCCCTTACCGCGCACTGGGTGAACCTTGTGGAGCCTGGCAGCGATTCCTCACCTGCTACGGCGCGGGTGTTGCCCACGCCGCAAACAGCTGGATAACAACAGCAGCACCTACCTCTCTGACTCCTTCTCCTCCAACGCATCTCAAAGCTGTACCTCATCCGGAAATGCTAACCCAGCACCAGCAGCAGTAGGATCGTGGAAGCAGTGCAGCACAGCTGTTGGCATGCGTCAGCAAGCGTTGCTGAAGCTGATCTGCCTTGGGGATAAGCAGCACACAGGGGAGGAAATTTGGAGGGGAATAAAGGAACAGACGGATTTGTGGCTGGCACCGCTGGACCTGAAACCGGGCATGAAGCTAGACACCTGGCACGAACTGGCAATGTACGCAATAGAGGTGCTGGCTTGCCCGGCAGCCAGCGTTATGTCGGAACGCTGTTTCAGTGCTGCCGGAGGCATCATCACAGATCGGCGTATCCGCCTCTCCACAGAAAATGCAGACCGTCTGACTCAAATTAAAATGAATCAATCCTGGATTGGAAACGACTACGCAACACTCCTGGACCCCAACCAAGTAACATGACCGATGAACATCTGGGATGGTTTAGCGTTTCCGGTCCCTGTTTATTGAACCTCTCATCTGTATTACATTTATGACTGCATGGCGGCAAAAAGCATTGCTGCTATATCCGCACGCTTTTTGTCCTCATGCAAGGCCTGGGTTGTTGTGTCTCACAAAGCGTGGCCTTCTCCTCCTGCGCCTCCTCCTGTTCCATCACGTGTGCTGCTGCTGCTGCTGGGTTACCGTTGCCGCGTGGTCCCTGTTTATTGAACCTCTTATCTTTATTACATTTATGACTACATGGCGGTACAAAGCATGCTATCCGCACGCTTTTTGTCCTCATGCAAGGCCTGGGTTGTTGTGTCTCACAAAGCGTGGCCTTCTCCTCCTGCGCCTCCTCCTGTTCCATCACGTGTGCTGCTGCTGCTGCTGCTGCTGGGTTAGCGTTGCCGCGTGGTCCCTGTTTATTGAACCTCTTATCTTTATTACATTTATGACTACATGGCGGTACAAAGCATGCTATCCGCACGCTTTTTGTCCTCATGCAAGGCCTGGGTTGTTGTGTCTCACAAAGCGTGGCCTTCTCCTCCTGCGCCTCCTCCTGTTCCATCACGTGTGCTGCTGCTGGGTTAGCGTTGCCGCGTGGTCCCTGTTTATTGAACCACTTATCTTTATTACATTTATGACTGCATGGTGGTACAAAGCATGCTATCCGCACGCTTCTTGTCCTCATGCAAGGCCTGGGTTGTTGTGTCTCAAAGCGTGGCCTTCTCCTCCTGCGCCACCCTCCTCCTGTTCCATCACGTGTGCTGCTGCTGGGTTAGCATTACCGGTCCCTTTTCCTGGAACCTCTTATATGTATTACATTTATGACTGCATGCCGACAAAAAGCATGTTACCTGTGCAAAGAAAACAGACATTTCCCGCATTTAAAAGACAGTTTTCCCTTTGAAACTTTAAAATCGATTTTCTCAAAAACTATAAGCTCTTTTTGCTAAATTTTTTTTTCCTCTTGTACCCACTCCCAAGGTGCACATACCCTGTAAATTTGGGGTATGTAGCATATAAGGAGGCTTTACAAAGCACAAAAGTTCGGGTCCCCATTGACTTCCATTATGTTCGGAGTTCGGGTCGAACACCCGAACATCGCGGCCATGTTCGGCCTGTTCGGCCCGAACCCGAACATCTAGATGTTCGCCCAACACTACTGAACCACAGTCCCTGATACAAAGCCCCTCCTAACTGGTAACTAGAATACCTAAAATATAACTTTTATTAATGTTAATTAAAATAATCAAAGTATGAATGGGCTGGTACACCCACCAACAGCATATAACATAACAATGGGGGTAGAGTATAATCTTTGCAAAAGGAACAGCAGTCTAACACTTAGACACCCATATATCGAACTTTAACCATTCGAGGTGATATTATCAGTATTCCATTACATTGGAAATGCATACCCTTTCTTTGGAACTACTGACCAATCTATGTATGTTTTCCATATAAACTTATAGATGAATAGAGTGTAGTTTATATAACCTCTCTTATTTGATACAGTGGCTGTATAGTGTGATGGTTAGGGGCTCTGTCTCTGACATGGGAGACCTGGGTTCAAACCTTGGCTCTTCCTAATCCAATGAGCATACACATACTGGAACTATTGTCTTTCATATGCACTTGACACTTCGATATATGGGTGTCTTAGTGTTAGACCGCTATTCATTTGCAAAGATTTTACTCTACGCCCATTGTTATGCTATATGTTGGTGGTGGTGGGTGTGCCAGTCCATTCATACTTTGATTCTTTTAATTAAAGGGGAACTGAAGAGAGAGGTATATGGAGGCTGTCATGTTTATTTCCTTTTAGACAATACCAGTTGCCTGGCAGCCCTGCTGATCCTCTGCCTCTAATACTATTGGCCATAGCCCCTGAACAAGCATGCAGCAGATCAGGTGTTTCAGTGGTTCAGACTTATAAGTCTGATCTGACAAGACTAGCTGCATGCTTGTTTCTGGTTTTAATCAGATACTACTGCAGAGAAATAGACCAGCAGGGCTGCCAGGCAACTGGTATTGATTAAAAGGAAATAAACATGACAGCCTCCATATACCTCTCTCTTCAGTTCCCCTTTAACATTAATAAAAGTTATATTTTAGGTATTATAGTTACCGGTTAGGAGGGGCTTTGTATCAGTGACTGTGGTTCAGTCCCAGTGTTTTGCCTCTGGATAATCCAGAGGCTTCCTCTGTCCTACTTCACCGGCCCATTTCAATGCTGTCCCCTCCACACAACCATCGAAAAAGCCCTTGTTGATGGTTCACACATGCCTAGTAGCATGGACCCTATCGGGCTTGGGTTTCTCTGATAAAGCCTGAGCGGGTCTGTGCTACTGTGCATGCATGAGCCATCTGCACCTGTGCAGTAGTATGGACCTGATCAGGCTCAGCTTTTTCCAGCAAAGCCCGAGCTGGCCCGTGCTACTGCACAGGTGCACTGCAGCCACACTTTGGTAGTCTCAGCACTGGTACAGTGAGGTGGAGGAGACGGGGGAAACCTCTGGAGGATGCTGCTCCATTCAGCTGCTACAAGCTATAAAACCATATTTCTACACCTGTTAAGTAAACTTTTGTCTGTCAATGTGTTTGTTTGTACCTTACAAACCATACCATGTACAGTAATCCGTCTTGTTGTAAGGTAGAGCTTGATATACAGAAGCGTTCAGAAATATATCAAAACCACAGCAGTGTGTTTTCTTGGATTCATATACCTTGGTCTACTATCTTAATGTGTTGTATGAGTTGTGTTTGCCTTAGATGGTTGTTCTCATGTGTGCTATTTTCTTTGCTTGGTGATTTGTTCAGCTGATGCCATATACAAGTCTGAAAATGAATACACCCTTTATTTCACAATTTGTGGTTGCCACAACCACATACTACAGTGATCTTTCAGATGCTGTATTGATTTCTATAAATGTTCTTATTTAATTTCAATTAAAACAAAATTGCTAAGTAGGAAACAGGAAACATACCGAGGCACTTAGACACTATTTTTCTAATATAAACTGGGTTTGCTGTATAATGTATCTATTCCAGCCATAGTAATCAACACTTAGACTTCGTTCACATCACAAAATGCAATTGCAATATCTAGTGCTTAGTGGTTGCGATTTTGTAAAGCAATTTTCACAGTGATTTTTAAATGAATGTGCATTTTAGTGCATTCATTCAAGCTGCATTGCTCCAAAAAATGTTACATGCAGCATGTTTGTGATTTTCATTAAAACGCAACGCTGCTGTGGGAAGACCCTCATAGGTTGAAATTAACAAAGCTCTTTTCTGAAAATGTGGGTACTTTGAAAAGCACTCAAAAGTGCTCTTGATATGAATTAGCCTTCTGAAATGTCACTTGTGATACAGACTTTCATGACATCCATGATGCTTGTCAAGAAAATACTAAACTTCAACATGATTACAAGCTTCTTTTTTATTTATTTATTTATTTATTTATATTATTATATTACATTAAAAGGTAGGAAAAATGATCAGAAAAAATGGATAACTCTTCCTCCCTGGCTTAGCAACAGTATCATATTCAGAAAGAACAAGCTGGCAGACAAAAATGAGCAAAAAAGCCTTTTTTTAACTTTCATAACATGTATGGAATACAGTAGAAAAGACAAAATTAGAATGGTTCAGGGTGATTGCTACATATGAAATAATTTCAGTGATTTAAGGAAACCCCCCTGCAACAATGTTACACCACATGAAAAAAAGGAAGCAAGGAAAGCAATTAGTTTTGGTGCCAGAAATCCTGGCATGTTCCTGGCATGTTGTGAACATATTAAGGTTATTATCAGCAGCACCAGTGTTGACACCTGCATAGCCAAAACACCTGGCTTGCTTGATATCAATCTCGTCCATTACTGCCGCGGTTTATTGCTCAGCCCCGGTGGGTCTTTTTTTTTACAATTTTTTTTAAAACACAAAGCTAGCACTTTTCTAGCTGCGTGTTTAGTTTGATCGCCGCTGCTTGCCACCGATCCACCACTACGCGCCGCGAAAGAGGGCCCCCAGACCCTCAGCTCAGCCTGGCCAACCACCACCAGGCTGCGCTATGGGGTGGATCGGGACTTCCCCTGACGTCATGACATCGATGACGTCATTCCGATCGCCGCTATGGCCACGAGGGAAGCCCTAACAGGAAATCCCTAACGGGGTATGATCGCCGGCGGCGATGAGAGGGTTGGTAGGGATGCCGCAGGGATGGTGGAATTATTTAGCTCAAATTATACTCCAATTCACTTTTGTCTACTTGACATGTATTCTTTATTAAACATTGCATACAAAACTCCCTGTACCCATTAAAAAGAGCAATACTGCAATGACATGCCTAAGCTAATCACAGCCGGCTGTGTCACACACCACGGTCTCTGCTGCATACAGCCCATGCGCATGTACACACATTCACACCACTCCCGGGAGTTTCAAATTGTATTGTCTGCTTTCAGCAGATTAAACTCAAAAGACTCCTCAATGGTTTCTCAGCTTCACATGCAAGGGTTAATGCCAGACGATTATGTTAGTAGCAGGGTTCCTTTGTTTACAGAGGGTCACCTCATTGATCTCGTAAAGCAGCGTTACAGGGTGTTAGCAGTAGCATGAAGCACATAATGCATAGTTGGATTGCCGCTGTGGGCTCTCACCACCTCCTGTGCAATGTCCTTCTTAGCTTGGATCTGATACACAGTCCTATTAGTGTGCTCCGCATCTCTGCAGGTTCAGTGTCCCCCCACCGCTACAGATGTCCGTGTGTTGCCCTTTCCGTATTGCTGGGAACCCCTGGAGCTGTCTCAGCATCGCACTACTTCAGACCCGGATGTGACGTCACTGCTATGCTCTCTGCATCACTAGTATCGGCCGCCCACCAGCCTTCGTCAGATGTGACGAAGGCTGGTGGGCGGCCGATACTAGTGATGCAGAGAGCATAGCAGTGACGTCACATCCGGGTCTCGAGTAGTGCGATGCTGAGACAGCTCCAGGGGTTCCCAGCAATACGGAAAGGGCAACACACGGACATCTGTAGCGGTGGGTGGACACTGAACCTGCAGAGATGCGGAGCACACTAATAGGACTGTGTATCAGATCCAAGCTAAGAAGGACATTGCACAGGAGGTGGTGAGAGCCCACAGCGGCAATCCAACTATGCATTATGTGCTTCATGCTACTGCTAACACCCTGTAACGCTGCTTTACGAGATCAATGAGGTGACCCTCTGTAAACAAAGGAACCCTGCTACTAACATAATCGTCTGGCATTAACCCTTGCATGTGAAGCTGAGAAACCATTGAGGAGTCTTTTGAGTTTAATCTGCTGAAAGCAGACAATACAATTTGAAACTCCCGGGAGTGGTGTGAATGTGTGTACATGCGCATGGGCTGTATGCAGCAGAGACCGTGGTGTGTGACACAGCCGGCTGTGATTAGCTTAGGCATGTCATTGCAGTATTGCTCTTTTTAATGGGTACAGGGAGTTTTGTATGCAATGTTTAATAAAGAATACATGTCAAGTAGACAAAAGTGAATTGGAGTATAATTTGAGAGAGATTGAATCACTTGTTGGCTCCCCTATACAGGGTAGACATTATTATGGTCAATAGTTCAGGCGCAGGATATTGTTGGATTGTGTTGGAATTATTTAGCTAGCGCTAGGCAAGCTACATGATACAAAAAAAAATAGGTTAAAAAAACCCACCCGTGGCCGAGCGCCGCAAAAAATAAACCGCCAGGCTGGTTAATTGCAGGAATGTAGGCTACAGTTAGACATTTGGGAGATAAGTAGGGATGAGTGGGAACTGTTTTGCAAACTTAAAATCATCCCAGAATTTACAAGAATGTGGTTTGCAGAAGACAACCTTAAAAGAGGAACTGTAACCAAGGATTTAAATTCATCCTAATTAGTAGATGATACCCCCTCTTCCTGAGAAGTCTTAATTTTAACCTTAATCCCCTCTCCTCCTCCCTCCTCCCCTCTGCCTCTGAAATCAGTGACTAGTAACACCCCCCCCCCCCCTCCTGCCCAGACTGAGCTCCCATGAGCCCTTGCTACTGACAAGGCTCTCTGAAAACCCGTGAGTGTTGCTTTTTTTTAGTTTATAGGGAATTAGAGTATTAAAACAAAAACAAAAAAGTATTTGACTTGAGGAATGCCCTATAAACAATAGGAAAGGAACACAATTATGCAATGTGTAAAAGTTCACCTCGGATCCACTTTAACTAGTATTTGTAAATAAACAACCTTTTAGTCTTTACTATTGTTAGAGAGTGTGGTTATAATGGCAGTTGGTGCTGTGGATCAAACAATATGAACATATTAAATAGCAAAGAGCAATAATTTCTTGATCTCTTTATTTTTTCCCCCTTTTCACTGAAGAGTCTTTTTTAACTTACCCGTGTTGCAACCCCTCGCCAATGCACTGCTCTTCCCATACTTCAGCCTGATCAACAGATGTAATGCTGGGAATACACAATGAGTTTTTTTGGCAGATAGATGGCTTGATAGAAAATTTCTGACATGTCTGATCTGGTTTTGATTGATTTTCTGCTCAATTTTCTCAAAGAAGTGAATGGAAATTGATCGGAAAAAAGATTGGATGATCAGAAAATCTCATTGTGTATTCCCATCATTAGGCTTTAAAGAAGGCTAGCTGGAGTGTGGCATGCAGAATATCTGCATTTCATGAAACTGTTCCTGGTCATCTCTAATGATAAGAAGATTGGTTAGAGGAAGTTGGTCAACAGTAGCGAGAGGTAAGTAGCATTGCAAACCTGACACAGAAAATAAATATTAAAGCACAATGTACTGATTCTCCCACTTGTATTCTTAACCACTTGAGGACCAGAGGTTTATACTTCCCTAGTGACCACCAGGCCATTTTTTACAATCTGGCACTTCACAACTTTATTGTTTTTTTGCTCGGTCATACAACGTAGCAGTAGCACCCAAATTAATGTTGCTCCATCCTCTTCTCACAAATAGAGCTTTCTTTTGGTGGTATTTGATTGCTGTTGCAATTTTTTATAAACATTTTTATCCCCCCCCCCCCCAAATTGGCCCTAGACTAGGTTACATACACACAATACCTACATAGATATATGCCTATGAGAGGGGTTAAATTGTGAGCCCCTCCGAGGAACAGTTAAGTGACAAGGCAGTACTCTGTGCAGCACTGCATTAGATGCCAGCGCTATATAAATACATTTTGGTATATAAGTACAAAAACCCACCTGCCAGCGCTGATCAGCCACTGGCAGGCTAATTGCTGTAGCCCACTCCTTGGTACCCCACTCCTTGCGATATGATACGGAACAACAAAGGAACAGAAGAGCCACTCTGCCACCGACAATCTGCGTCAGGTGGTCAGCAAGTGGTTAACCTCCCTAGCGGTATGATTACTTCCAAATTTAACCACTTACTAACCTCTGCCACGCTTATATAAACTCCTTTGAATTTCACCTGAGTCACAGGGGTGCAGGTAAGCAACTCCTGTTTATTTCCCCGCTGTGCGCAATTGCTCTTGCGATCACGTGCACGCACATGTGTGTACATGTCGGGCACCCACTGATCCGTGATTGGCTGATGTGAACATGTGTTCACAAAGCCAATCAAAGTGCTTGCAAGTTTGAATGAGCACTGCCAAAGCCAATGTTTATAAACAATGTATCAGTCACTATGCTGTTACAGCTACTGAGATCACCCGAGAGAGAATCTCAGATAACTAGAACCGCATTAGTGAGTGATCAGCATCAGTGAGGTTTTCTTTTTTAATAAATTATACCCCCCATTAAGCCCATTAACCCTTGCCTCCCTGAAATGTGAAAGTGCTGTGGTTTTTAGGGGAAAATCCTGTGGTTGAGAAGTAGTTAATTGTCTAAAAGCGGTGCACTTTTTTCACATGCTTTTTAGACCTTAAAAATCATACCACTATATCTGGGGCAGACCTGCACACTGTATACCTCGCTTGGATCCAGCTCAGTGTTACCTCTCTGAGCTGTGTATTTCCATCCCGAGCCTTACTGGGGGGTTACCGCTAAGGAAGCTAATCAACATTTAAATTAGTAGGCACCCAAACTAAGTGAACCTGGGTAGAAAGGTCAGGATAATACACAGGTCCACCATTCTGGGTAGGCATGGTTAAATAAAGGAAAGAGAAGCATATGCCAGAGATAGGGTTGAATATGTTCTGAATGATGGAAGGGTTTTGAGGAGATAAGATACCTTCTTAGGCTAGGTCCACACTAGGCACGTTTGCAGGATGGACACTGCAGTCCGGGATCAGGGAAAGATTAGGGGAAGTACCACTGGACTGCAAACTGATCAAAGTGCATCAGTTTTGCATCAGTTTCCGTTCAGTTTTTCACGGACAGAAAACGTCTCTATCATTAGGAAGGAGTGCGAGGATTTTTTGGGCCAATAATAAAGTTCAGGTTATCCGTTTTCTCATCAGTTTTTGTTGCTATTTTGTCTGTGGAGATGGAGATGCATTTTCTCATTGCTTTTCACTACCCATCCGTGTATCCGTGGTCCGTGAAAATGCAGCAGATCCGGACCTTCCGTTCAGGTTTTGAAAACGGGTCCCCGCAAACGCAGACGGATCAGTTTTTTTCTTGGGTGAGGATGGCTGATATTTTTAACATTAGTATCCGGGACTCTGTTTTTCATCAGGGCTGAAAAACACAGCCACGGATACGTTTCCGGATCTAGTGTGGACTAGGCCTTACACACCAAAGAAGTTGCACAAGAAGATGCCTTTTGATGTGTAGCATTATGCTCTGAGAGTGGTAAAAGTGTTAATGAAAATGACTTTTTTACACCTCAGAGAAGTCACACAGATGAGTCTTTTCATGTTCAATGTGTGGCAAGCATTTCATTCAGGAAAAAAAAGATCCATTCCGGATACAACAACTGATAGTAGTGAATAGTTCTAAAGGAAGCGCATTATTAGCACCTTTTTCATTCAGGATTGCATATAAATAAACTGCTAATTTCTGCAAGACTGTTGGTAGTTGGGAAAACGCTGTTTTTCTACTATGTTCAACTTGGAAATTGGTCTTCCTTTCCTAGCAGAGACAGTGTAGCTGGCTGACTAGCTCTCACCCCTGTTGCTAGATAATTGCTTAAGAAGAATAGTGGTTCAGTTGGTCTCTCTACACTTCATCACTTGCAATATGCTGGTTCCGTTTTATAATACAATGTATGTCCATATCAAATGAATAGCAGACATAGCAAGGTCATTATATAAATATGGGATCGTTCCATTATAAGTTACAACAAGCTTCAACAAAAGACATCTTGAAAATCTCATTACCTGGAAATTGGTAAGAAGGGATTGAATATCATAGGCTGGGCACTGCCACTTTGCCATTTCTGGTATATGGAGAGCAGTCCTGAAGATCAAGTTCATAAAACTGCTTTTAACAAGCTTTATTGGAAAAAGTATCATAAAAAAGGTAATTTATACTCCCGAATACATTTTATATTTGTATGGTTGCATTATTCAAGGTCTTCATGCAAAATAGTAATGACTATAAGAAAAGGAGGCAAGTCTATTAATTTTCTGTCTAAATCTCTGCGTTGCTTTTGATTCCTTCTCCCTTTTAAATGAAAAACCTTTTTACGGAGCCGGCAGTATTGATCAAATCTAGCAACACATTTCGCATTAAAAAGATAACAGTATTTTAGCTTAGTAGCGGTATCATAATGTGAAGATTACAAGTGATGTAAATGCAATTGAAACCATTGCTTTTTGGTACTAAGATATGTATATTGAGAGAAAAGAACATAATATACATGTAATTTCTACCATTAACATATTTTATAAAAAGATTATAAGTGCACATGATGGGAAAAAGTTAGACTGTTTTCCGGAGTGCTGTCCATTTTTATTAAACCGAGTAAAAGAAACACATTCCTTTTCAAAATCTTGAGTATATGCAACACTCTCATAAACTAGATTGGCAGTGTTCCTTTGTAAAGCTAGATGGGAAATAACTTGGATTCTCTACTTTTTCCATACAGGATACAGGAATGCAAATAATTAAACAATAAATGTACATACTAAATAAACATATTCTCATAGCAAAAGTGCAGCCCAGCCCTCCATTTCCAGTATAGTTATACTCACTAAAGATGAGCAGGTGAAAGTGAAATCCCTTTTTCTATTAGGAAACACTGAAACTGATTGCTGGTGTCTATGGCCTGTGGCAATGGGAGTTAACTCACTGTGGTCATTGCCACTGGCCACTGGCCACAGTGCTTTATGGCCTGCTACATCCTCCGGATACTTCCTCCTTCTGGTCCCGATGCTTCCGAATGTGAAGGAGGAAGTATTGAGAGAATGTAGCAGGGCATAGAGTACTGTGGTCAGAGGCGGCAATTAAGGTAAGTTAGCTTCCACTGCCACAGCCCACATACATCATCATTCATTTTTACTTCAGACGAGACTGGATTTTACTTTCTCTTTTACTTTTACTTTCTCCCGCACACTGTTATAAACATATTCCACGTATCACAAGTAGGGGTATGTACAAGAATAGCCATAACTCTTCCACATAGCAATTTTTCCCATACCACTAAAAAACAAGTGTAGCCATACACCCCTTCTACCCCCTCATAAAATATAGTTTTATCTTTTACCATGTGCATGTCTCCTAAAGGTGAGGTCCAATACAGACAGTGTTCCAGTCAAATATGCAGGATTTGCAATGTGCATGGTTTGAAATCTGGAAAATATCTGAATCTTTTACTTATAATATGTGAGAACCTTGAGTTCTTGCATTATCTTATTGCATTTCTGCAGGAAGCAAATTCTTCATATCCTTTCATGAATACAGATTTTTATATGAATATGACATTACGGGAGATTCCTTCTGTATTAATTATCAGATATACCAGAGATGTAATGACTTCTGGTTCTAATTAAAAAAGGACACTTTACACCTTTCTAGGTTCTCATTCTGAGGACATTAGCTTTTAAAATGTCAATGTGAATATATTAAATGGTTGGTCAACAATTTAGTAGTGTACAAGACAAGTATGACCCCACTAATAATAAACCCAGACAACTGCTGTTGAGTTCAACATGAAGATAGAAAATATATCTCAATTTATTTTTTTAAATTCTGCTTATGTAGACAGTGATTTGTCTGTATATGAAGCCTCCACACATACTATGCTTTCTAAAATCCAATAAGTAACAGTTTGCACATATCAATTGTGTTTATATATTATATATGGCATTAAATGCATATGTATTTTCTGTGTTTATAAGTTGCAGTATGGTAGAAACATGAAGGAGAACAACAGGAACAAAGTCACGGCTCTACTTACTGATTCATTCTTAATGTGTAGAATCTCAAATGTCTTTTATATTCAGATGCATTTACATAAAGATGGGATGCATTAAAATGTGAGTAATTGGGGTGTAGTAAATGCTGACTTGGCAGTCAAACATGCTTTTACTTTTTAATGACAAATATCAAAACAATGAAATGGTTGAATGGTGTAGAATATGTTATGAATACATTAGCATTCTTTCCTGACATTACGTAGAGCAAGCAGAATAGTATAGAAGAGTCTAATTGTCACTGAATTAGTAGGAAAGTATAGGCAAAGGGTATTGCCTGCTTTATTTCTGGAGGGAGTATAATGGTTTTAATAATGCTTCAGTCAGTAAAATAAAGCAATATAACATTTCATAAACCCCATAAAAAGTCCTTAAACTATTTACTGAAACATGGGTCTAGGGATACTGGGAAGCATGAAAGGTAAATTTAACATCTTAAGGGATGGATGTTTTCATAAGCATTTAGGAAAGGGTTCTTTACAGTAAGAGTGGTTAAGATGTGGAATGCATTGCCACAGGAAGTCGTTATGGCAAACTCTATACCTGCATTTAAAGGGGGCTTGGATGCTTTCCTTGCGTTGAAAGACATCCATGGCTACAATTACTAGGTTATGCCTAATGATGTTGATCCAGGGATTTTATCTGATTGCCATCTGGAGTCAGGAAGGAATTTTTCCCATTTGGGGCTAATTGGACCATGCCTGGTGGGGTTTTTTTCACCTTCCTCTGGATCAACAAGGGTATGTGGGGGACGGGCTGGAGTTGTACTTTGTACTGGTTGAACTCGATGGATGTATGTCTTTTTTCAGCCAAAATAACTATGTAACTATGTAACTATAATCAAAATGGCATAATTTGATTTTATGCGTGTGTATTGAAGTGCTTGGGAGTAGAGATGATCTTTCTCAAAGTCATTCGATCTTCACAATTTATACGTGTCTTTCTTTAAAAAAAAAAAAAAAAGAAGACAAAGAAATCAGCCTTTGTGACCCCATTCTTGATTATAGACTTAATATGTTTTATATTGGGGCATCATTAAAAAATAAAAAGTTAAATACAAATACATAAATAGAAGAGAGCACACAAGTCCAAATCTTTGTAGAAGCTTGCAGACCTTAGAAAGCAATGACAGACTTCTCTCACCTATCGAGCCAAACTTATTTTGACTAAGGGAGTCTATTATAGGCATAGCAACAAGAGCAGTACCATGCTAGCTAAAGCACTTGGAGATCAAATGGCTAAGTCTCATATCATTATGTCTCTGTCTCAGCAGAAGAAAGTCCCAGACCCAGAGATTGCTGAAGAGTTTACATTTTTTACCAGCACTTATATAACTTACCAGATCCCCACTTGCATTACAAATCTCCTCAGTCTCGTCAGCAGACTATTGATGATTTTTTAAAATCATATAGCCCGAAACAACTGGATGCCTAAGAACAAAGGACCCTTAATGATCCCATTTCAGGTGATCAGTTCTTACAGACAGTATGTGCTTTATATGGTAACAAAAGCCCAGGACCGATGGCTTCACAGTGCAGTATTATTAATCCTTTGCTGGCACCTTGTCTCCACACTTTCTCTGAACCTTTAATGCCCTTACTGACCACTCCACACTGTCCAAAGCTTTCTTAGAGGCACACATGTAATTCATGAATCTGGAAAGGATCCCCAATCATGCGCTAGCTATCACCCAATCTTCCTACTGAACACTGATGCTAAGCTAGTTGTCTAAATTTTGGCTAATCGCCTTCTTCTGGTTTTAGAAGACAGGATCCACTGCGATTGAGTGTTTTTTTTTGACAGGTAGTAAGGCTAGGGATAGCACCATGAGGGCAATTGGCATCCACGCCTGTCTTGGAAAGCACTCGGTAGAGGGATTTTTTCTCTCCACCGATGCTGCAAAAAAAAAACTTTTGATAGAGTGGCCTTGGATTTTATACTATCCTCCTATCTCATATGAGGCTGGGCTCCAGAATGTTGTCTTGGATAGCCTTGCTATACTCTAACCCTTCTGCTTGGGTTAAAGTCAGTGGCTTGCTCTCCCAACCCTTTGACCCAGCTAATGGCACGAGACAGGGCTATACTCTCTTTCCCTTAATTTTAATTACGATTCTGGAGCCCTCCCTCAATTGGATCAGGATAGATTCTGATATTCAGGGAGTACAGGTAGGAGGAGTGGAGAGCAAGGTGCCTGAATTCACAGACAATCTCCTCTTCTTTTTAACAAATCCTGTAGTAATCCTACCTAATTTAATTGACAAAAGTACCTTTTTGGATTCCTTTCCAATTATAAAGCCAATTTTACTAAATCTTATGCTTTAAATATCTCCTTAAATCTGTCCCGCTTAAGCCACTTACAGTCTACCTTCCCATTTCAATGGGCCCGTACCTTTATTAGATAATTTGGGATACAGTTACCATTCAATTTGTTGCAGTGTTTCAAGCTAAACTTTCCCCCAATCATTAACACCATTATTGCAGACTTCAAAAAGTGGGGAGGCAAGTCCCATTTATCTTGGTTTGGCATATTGCATCGGTTAAGAAAGAGGAGTGCTATTTCACCTTTTCTCCATATAAGTCAGGCCATACCCATAACACTAGAAACACGTATCCATCTAGGCAGGTCTATAATATAGTATCAAGAAGAGAAAAACTATCCAATATGCTTCAAATACAAAGATACAAGTTTATTTCAGGAACATAATACACACAAGATTAAAAAACAATTAAAGCATTAAAGAATCATAGGAGGAACAGCATCCATCTGCCAAAGAATATAAATTCAGGACATACCCATCTTGATCCTGAAAAAGGCTTTTGTCCCCTTTGCAAGTGTCAATAAACACCTTTATTTGGGGCAAACGACTGGCCAGAGTAAAGCACTCCACTTTAGCATTGGATTAATTACAAGGAGGCATGGGGTTTTCCTATTTTTGCAAAACATCACCGGGCCTCAATATTGAGCAAAATGCTAGAGTGGTGCCTCCCCGAGTCGCCTAAACAATGTGTTCAGGTGGAACTTGGCTATAAGATACTTATAGGTATACTTACTGGTATAATACGCCTGAGAAGCTCCACAGGGCTTCCTTGCTTGACGACGACTTCTGCTGGTGCTGTATTCAATCTGGTGGTAGCCTTTATCCTATCTTTTGGATAAGATAAAGGGTTTTGGATATGATAAAGGTAAGAAGATCTAGCCTTGCTCCAGGGAGGTGCACTATTGGGCCCAGAAGATCTCCTCAATATCCTTTCCTTACGCCACTGAATCAATGTTGCTTCTTCTTATATTTTTTTCCTATAAGGGATGTGTTTTGATATACCTTATCAATGCTGCAAAGGAAAGCATTGATAAGCATTGGAAATCCGATAAGCTTCCTACGATTTCACAATGGTGGGATAGAGTCAACAGGATATCTGATATGGAGAAGATTATTCTAACAGCCCATGTTAAAGTGGACCTCTATGTAAATGTATGATTTTAGAGATACCCTCAAATATGAAAACATAATGGTGTCTCGATATCTTGAGAACAATAGTTTTCAGCCTTCCTGTCTGTTTCTATTTTCTCTATTTCATTCTTCTTCGCTCCTTTATTTTCCACTCCAGCTTGTGCTTTCCCTTGGGACATTAACCTTCTTCTCATTATTCTGTTTTTTCTACACTGAACTTCAGATGTCTACCAATCATTGGTTATTAGAGCAGTAATTGGGACTCTTTCTTCCCTTTTTCTCTTCTTTAAGAATGCCTGTGTTCTTTAATCTTAATTTGATAATTATCTATTTGAGGTTTTTTTCTTTGTTATGACCCCTGCTTACTCGTTGCCTTTGGGACAAAGACCTCTAATGGCAATTTGCAAGTCTGTCTTTTTACATTATTGATAACTTGTTTGAGCAACTTTTATCAGTTTTTTTTAACATCACTGTATTACGATGTTATTGTTGCTTGTATTTATATAATTGTGTCATACTTTCAATATGGGCCTTATTCTATTATTATCTAATTATGTTTCTGTTACTGCTTTCAACCTTAACAAAGCTTGAATGCAAAAAATAATAATAATGATTTTTGGGTGCCGGCATAGGCGCCATTATAAATAACGGCAATAATGTGACATTTGCTATTTGGCAAGCACCCTTAGTTTGAATTTTTCTATTTATTGGCCACCAAAATGTTAAACTGTAACAACTATTTAGAATGTCACCTATAGTCACTCCCAAGTTTCTTACAGCAGGCCACCAAATGTCCCACTTTGAGTTGTTGTTGTTATACTTATGATATACAGCATCCAAACATTAACTACTATAGGACCAATTGAAATCTATGCCCTGTTTTGGTGGTTACCTGGCTGGCAGGGCATAGATTTCAATCAGCCGCCACTGCGCGCATCCGCCATTTCCGTCACTCCCGCCGATCTCAATGCTGAATCCTGACGTCTCTAACCACATCTCACTTGCTCTGCCTGTCTCTATGATGGCAGAGCCCTGTGAGCGGGTCAGGGGCCGATTTCACTGGCTCCTTGCCCTGTCTTTCAATGTAAGCAACTCCCATTGGCTTACATTGAAAGACAGGGTGAGGAGCCAATGAAAGCGTCTCCTGACCGGCTCTCAGGAATTCTGCTGTCATAGAGACGGCAGAGTGGATGGCCCAGGTTCCCAACATGCAGCGGTGATGGTTATTGCAGTGGGTATGTGCAGCGATTTATCGTTATCTGTCAGTGTTTCGCTTTTTCTGGTACCAGCGGTCTCTGGTCCTTAAGGGGGCAGAGACCGCTGGTACTTAAGTGGCTAAATAGCATGGTTTTTCCACAACTGAATCTCAGAAACTGATAACATTTGCTAACAAATGGTCCTCAGACATGAAATGCACTTTAATTGTTCCTCAAATTGTAAAAGAAACTCAATCAATATGTGAGTAATGTCATTGTAGTTCACATTGGGAATCCCACCCAAAAATATTCTTAAAGGACAACTGAAGCTAGAGGGATAGATATGGAGGCTGCCATATTTATTTTCTTTTAAGCAATACTAGTTGCCTGGCTATCCTGCTGATCCTTTGCCTCTAATTATTATTAGGTGTTTCTGACATTATTGTCAGATCTGACAGGATTAGCTGTGTGCTTGTTTCTGGTGTTATCCAGACACTTCTGCAGCCAAATAGATCAGCAGGGCTGCCAGGCAACTAATATTGTTTAAAAGGAAATAAATATGGCAGCCTCCATATTCTTCTCAGAACAGTTATCCTTTAACCTATCTGGCGTTCAGTTTCCCCAGGATTTCTGTGCAAAAAGTGGTTCTATCATTTACAAATCATTTTCAAGCATTTTCTTTGTAATCATTTTTTTTTTATATATAAAATTGAGATCAATACAGATTATTGTATTGAATTCAATAAAAAAAAATGTTTGCTGCAAGATGTTGATGACGCTGCGTGATCCTGGTGTCATCAATACCGATCACTAGGAAACATGTCTTCGCTGAGGGAGAAGCAAATCCGCCAAGGGACATGGAAGAAGGCACTGGGGAAGCTATCAGAGGTAAGCGACGAGGGATCAGATTGCAAATGGTGAGTATTAGACCCCACCTAGTCTCCCTCATGTGCATGATGCAGTGTGCACATTGGAAGCTAAGCTTGTTACAATCAAGGCAGTTTCTAGGCTAAATTGTTCCCAAGGGAGGGTGTAAACTTGCACCCCCACCTTCAGGCTCAAAACATTATTTGTGATGCAGTATTTAGGTCCCTCCCCTGTATAAGTAGCCAGGTATAGATGCCACAGTGGAGGTAGCTAGGTATAGATGCCACAGTGTAGGTAGCTAGGTATAGATGCCGCAGCATAGTTAGCCAGTTATAGTTGCTGTAGCATAGGTAGCCAGGTATAGATGCCGCAGCATAGATAACCAGGTATAGATGCTGCAGCATAGGTAACCAGGTATAGATGCCGCAGCATAAGTAGCCAGATATAAATGCCACAGTATCGGTACCCAGATATAGAGGTCGCAGCATAGGTAGCCAGGTTTAGATGCTGCAGCATAGATAGCCTGATATAGATGCTGCAGCATAGGTAGCCTGGTATAGATGCTGCAGCATAGGTAGCCTGGTATAGATGCCGCAGCATAGGTCTACAGGTATAGATGCTGCAGAATAGGAAGCCAGGTTTAGATGCTGCAATATAGGTAGCCAGTTATAGATGCTGCAGCATAGGTAGCCAGGAATAGATGCTGCAGCATAGGTAGCCAGGTTTAAATACTGCAATATAGGTAGCCAGGTATAGATGCCACAGCATAGGTAGCCAGTATCCAGGTACACCTCCCCTCACCAGAGATCCCCGACGCTTAGAGGAAGGAGGATTTACTCACTGTGGCCTCTGTCCAGGGGCAGCCGCACACTCTCCTCCACCTTGTACACAGCCCCAGTCTGTGTACAGTACCGGGATGCAACTTGCTGACGTCATCAAGCTGTGCCCCATTACTGTAGATGGTAGATGGAGCTATACGCAGCAGGGAAAGATATGTGGTTGTCGCTGGACAGAGACCAAGGTGAGTAAATCTTCTTTCCAGCAAGTGCCAGGGATCTGGGGGGGGGGGGAGGGGGTGAATAAAAGGGGGATCACGGCAGAGGGAGAGAGGCAGGGGAGGAAGCTGCAGGGAAGGTTAGGCAGGAGGGAGGGGAGTATGCTGCAGGCAGGCGATTGCTGCAGGGAGGGGGTCATTGCAGGTGGGCAGGCAGCGATCACTGGGGGATGGATGACTGCAGGGAGGCCACTGCAACTTCTCCTCACTGTTGGCTCCACGTGGGTTCCCCAGGATGTCTGGATGCTTGGTTTGCACACTATGGGAAGCACAGATCGCTACCCACAGTGTGCTGACAGGCATCCAGCCATCCTAGGAAATCCCACTGAAGTTAAAAAAGTGGACCCGTTGGGGCAGAGCAGCTAGAATCTCTCTGGTGGCATGGACAAGCATGACTCGTTAATACTGCTTTCAGAATTTTTTTGCTGGACAAGCCAGGCTTGTCCATACCGCTAGGGAGGTTAAGATGGTATATAACACGCACAAAACTAGCCCTATTCTGTAAGACAAAATCCCCACTATGTTGGAGACATTGCTCCATGAATGGCTCCCTGTTTTACCAATTTTAGCAGTGCTCGGTATTCATAGGCCTTTGGAAGGCCATTAGTCATGAAATCAGTTGTTGGAGAAACACTACTTTTTCAATCTCCACTCAACTAGCCCTGCTCCACCTAGAGCTTGTCATAATTCCTCTCTGTCATCGGAAGTTTGTTTCTCACTTATTATGTGCAACTAGACAGGCCATAGTACAAAACTGGTGCACACGGGAAATTCCTGCACTTGACATGATTAAGATTACTATTAATCTTAAAATGGAATTGACCTTTAAAGCATAAGTCTCCACTTCAACATCACTGTCCTATTGAGGCCTTTAACTCTTCATAGGTAAATAGGTTGTTAACAATGACTCAACTTGTATTGGTACAGTTATCTGTTGATATGAATAAGCGCTGCGTAATATGTTGGCGCTTTATAAATACAACAAATAAATAAATAAAATAAATAATAATAATTAGACACATATTTACATACTACATGATTTCATATTAATGGTTCGTTTAATTTTGTTCCATATTATAGCTTTAAAACCTATTAAGCTGTCGTTATAATTGCTTAACTTCCATCAACGAGGAC
Source organism: Hyperolius riggenbachi (assembly GCF_040937935.1). Classification (NCBI taxonomy): domain Eukaryota; kingdom Metazoa; phylum Chordata; class Amphibia; order Anura; family Hyperoliidae; genus Hyperolius; species Hyperolius riggenbachi. Next base: position 137,546,432 of record NC_090646.1, on the reverse strand, counting down.
AGATATCACACATCCACGCAACTATCCAAATTGACTCTTTACATACAGATACCTCATTATATGAAGGTACTTTCCAGATCCAAAGCAGTCAACTGTTTGTTCTTCCTTTCAAGCTTAACCATGGGAAACATAGTTCCTCCTTTTAGGCAGATGGCTAATAGCCCCTATGGAGGAGTACTATGAAGAGCACCCTGGGTCAAAAGACACCCTCCTGAGTCTGGAGGTCCAAGGATAATTCAACTATTGACAAACAGATGTCTAGGACAAAAGTTGATACCTCTCAAAGCTACACGACAGAAAGTAAGCTTCTCGGTTCATGTAATTCTGTCCTCGTGGATGGTCCATAGCTGTAACAGTTACTACTTGTTGTTGATTAAAACTAGAATAATACTTCCCTAATCCCTAGCCTTCTGTTCATTAACATTATAACATAAATGGTTTCAATACTCATTTCAAGATATACACACTACTGCTTTACTTCATGATATGTTATACTGATGTTTAATGCTTTTTGTAAAGTGTTAATTTTTTTTTACTTTTGAAAATTGTAATCAAAAAGTTCACTAAAAAAATATATAGTAGGTAGCTCTCTATATTAAGTAGTGTAGATAATAAACTTGGCATGAACATGAAATTATGATTATGATGAGGAGTGGATTGCCATTTTTTTATATAAATCTTTATCTTTTTTTACATGCTATCAAAAAATACCAAAGCCTGTCATTCAGCTAGCTATTTTAGCAAAAAATATTGACTCGGAGTGTTGCTAAAAAAAAAAAATGCAGTTGTCAGAAAGACTATAAAAATCAGAAAAATCTTATAACCTTTAAAGGATATTAAAGGTGTGGCACTAAACTGTTTAATTAGAATGTGTATATATGTTGAAATTAACTTTCAGATTCAGAAATGGAAGTTTTTCTATAAAGCAATATTGAGAGGACACTGAATGTCATGATTATTGTCCTTTAGCACAAAGTGAAAGGTATTTACTTCTGTGCTTGTGTTACATACAATCTTATAGGTGCAAGCCATAACTAGTCCACCTTAATTTTGCCCATGTCTCTCTATAATCAAGGTAATGGCATTTGCTGTGATAATTCAAGGAGATAATGCACTTCTTGCCTTCCCTTGGCTTTACCACCTACTTTCATATTGATTTATCCCACATGAATCTGTCTGTTATTAAAGCAAAGTGAAAACAAGGGCACAAAAGAAAATAAATTGTAATGCCTCATAGCCTAGTGTGGCACTATACTGCAGAGCTGTAAACAAAAACCTACAGTTAATAGTAATATAATTCATATTTTTTTCTTCTACGTATTATTTAAACATGTCTTCTCATGAAATCTTGTATGCATAATTTTCATCAACCTATGAACACACACACACACCTTTCTAACCAGCTTTTTGAAATCCTATGTTGTATAAAAGAAGCATACTATAAAGCAGGGGTCAGGAACCTTTTTGGCTGAGAGAGCCATAAACCTCACACATTTTAAAATGTAATTTCATTAGAGCCATACAATATGTTTCAAACTGGTACAGTAGGGCTCACGTCTCTGTTGCCATGGTGATGTGTATACAGTTGATCCACTGGGCAGCGGAAGTGTCAGACACGTCTTCAGCTTTTCTTGGGTATCTGCAATTACCCCAAGAGCAAGACAGGAGAAATACTGAATAACAGCTTGTACAATTAGCTAGCTGACTTGGGAGTTGATTCACTTTGTAGAACGAGATCCCCGCACTTTGGCCCAATAGGCTGCCTGTCAGGTGACAGGCAGCCTATAGGGCCAGTCAAAGTTTGGGGATCTCATCAGTCACTGGACCTGATAGGACCCGGAGTAGAACAACAGGAGCAGCCGTTTGTTTTGGGGGGAGCACAAATTAGTTAGTAGTGCATGCTACAGCAGTAGCATGCCTGCTTTAAAAATGTTACTTGTACTGCCACACTAAGCTGTGCTGCTTGAGCAGTGTAGCTTAGTGAATCAACCCCTACTGATTTTTCTGTGAGCCAGATGCAGCCATCAAAAGAGCCACATCTGGCTCCTGAGCCATAGGTTCCCTACCCCTGCAATAAAATATTGATACAAGGGGACATTTGAAAACATGATGGCATGGTGTAATGCATTTATAAAGAGGTTGTGTAAGGTGATTGTTGGTTTTATTTTCCATTTGTTAAACTTATTTAAAACACGTAGGGTCATGTTTATACAAGTTAAATAAACTATGCAAAAATGTGTACTGCCAATCTTTATACAAAGTTGTGACAGGGCATATCATGACTAGTATTTCCCAAAATTGCTTTGCCAACTTCAAGTAAGGCTGGATTTGCTTTACTTCAACAAATTATAGACATCCTCCTTAAGAGTTATATAACTTATCATAGTCAATCCATTATAGTAAGTTTCAAGATTTATTTTTTTAAAGGTTAAAGCGGATCCGAGATGAAAAACTAACTATAACAAGTAATTTGTCTATAAATCTTATCTAAAGTTTAGATAGTTTACACAGCAAATATAGCTGCAAACAGCTTTAATAGAAAATTATTATTTCTTCCTGTGATACAATGACAGCAGCCATGTTGTTTGTAAACATTACACAGAGGTAGGCTTATCTGTATCTTGATCACTAAGCCTGTGAAAAAACCTAATCTCCCTCCTCCCCTCTGCCTCTGAAATCAATGGCTAGTAACACTTCCTCCTCCTCCTCCCGCCCAGACTGAGCTCCCATGAGCCCTTGCTACTGCCAAGGCTCTCTGAAAACCTGTGGGCATGGTTTATTTAGTTTATAGGGAATTAGAGTATTAAAACAAAAACAAAAAAGTATTTGGCTTGAGAAATGCCCTATAAACAATAGGAAAGTTCACCTCGGACTGACAGTAGACCACCGGCTTGCAGGTCTGGGTGAGATTCATTCATTTACCATTCATGTGTGCGGTGGATTGCTATATTATGGAAGGTGTATTGTATATGACATGTGTTATGGTTTCACACCCACGCAGACAGTGTGACCTGCATTAGCTTTCAATTGTGATCTCTACTTGTCAGCCTGTGTACTATGTTTTAATTGATTTTAGTTTTTAAGGGATAAGTCCTAAATACATTTTGTGAATATTTTTTCAACTCATTATGGTGTGGCGATCTTATGATTATTTATATTATTGAGTGCCTAGATCGACACTTTTGTTTGTAATGTGTTTTGCTACAGGTCCATGGCTTTAGCCCTAACCTTCTTGGGCAGTATTGTCTCTATTTTTTGTGTTGCTCGGATCCACTTTAACAAGCCTGAATAAGTATTTATCCTTACTGAAAAACATCAAGGAGTATTTGCAAATCACTTATACATAATTATGGAGCACTACTACCATAGATCTCGAGAGCATTAAGGGCTATTTGAGACTATGTTACCCTCAAAATACGGTACTTGACCAGGGCAATCAATAAATAGGTACTTGCAGTGATAATGTTGAGAATGATTGTTTTAATGGATAGTAGAGGAGCTTGCTCTTATCATTTGGGACACTGGGATGTGCTCCAGTCCTTTCACAAGCTTCATAATATAATGGTAATAGCAGACTGGGGACCTATCCAATCTATGAATACACACAAGTTGTCTGGGATAAAGGAATAATTTTAACGCACATTGCAGTGCTGTTTTTTATTGGGAAAACATTGACATTTTATGGACTAGACAAAGTTTTCTGCAGAAAGGATGGAGATGTACAGTGAGGAAGGGCTAATTTTGCAGGCGATAATGTTGCCACATTGTAACTAGGCCTATAGCTTTCCATGCAAGCAACTATGAAATATAAAAAAAAATTGATTGTTTCACAATTATCTAATATATCCCACAGTCGACCTGCTCTTTACAAAGCAGCAACAGGTCAGTCTCTAATTACTTCTCTTCCTCAATTAGGAGATCAAATCCACTTCTACTCCTACATTTTCTCAGATGAGATAATTTTTCATCTTCTGTATCAAATAAGTTTTATAATTTGCTGTTGAAAATGTTGTGTCAAAATTATTACCCTAAGTATTTTCTTGCTTGCTAGTGGCTTAAAGAGGCACGTAAGTCTCCTAATAAAATGAGTTTTACTCACCTGGGGCTTCCCTCAGCCCCCTGCAGCTGATCTGCGCCCTCGTCGTGTCTCTGCGATGCTCTCATCCCCGCCGGCGACCACTTACGGTATCGCCGTCAGGACCCGACAGGCATGGGAACGCGACTGATTATTCACGTTCCCAGCCACAATATCGCCCCCTATGCTGCTATTGTGGCCTCCTAGCCCCCCAATAAAAAGATGCAGAGCTTCTTCAAAACAATAAGAGGCTACAAAGCAATGATGAATAGTGCCTCCAAAGGTAAAGCAGTATTTTCAACAAATAAGTTAGGTAGTGCCCCCCAAGAAAGGCAGAGTGTTCTCACTGATTGGGCAGAGTGTCCCCCATAATTGAGCAGAGTGTTCCTCCTGATTGGGCAGAGTATACACCCTAATTGGGCAGATTGTCCCTTTTATTCAATTCGGCAGAGCCCCAAAGCAGTAACGTTCAGCGGATCCTGTAAAAAAATACACCATATGCCGTAGCAGCAGGACTCTATATCCCTTGCAGAAGCAGCAACAACAATCCTTCTGCATGCTTTATGGCCAGAACTACTACAACACCAGGGGTGAAGAAGCTGGCCCTGGATCAGTATGCCAGCGATAAATGCTGGAGGTTTGACACAGAGCCTGCTATGCCACATCACCCCTGGTCTTCACATGGTTCTGGCCAGGAGCATTGGTACCGGTGCTGTGAGGGGTCTCAGAAGCCAACTGTTTCTGGTGAGTATGCCATCTTTTTTGCAGGCACCCTGAACTTTGTTGTGTAGCTATGGACTGTGGGCTGCAACTAATACTTTTTAAAAGAAGTGGTGGGTCCCCACATTAGCTTTGCCTGCTATTTACTAAGCAGGTGCTACTGCCATCAATAGCAATAACCAGGAGGAGTTACATAATATATGTAAATATGTGATAATCATTTTTGTTGCAATTGCATATTTTTATCTGATAGTGAATTACCCTCTGTGTGCTGCTGTTTGAATTTGGCTCAAAAGTAAATACCAGCTATTCAGTTCTGAAAAGCAGTGTGTTTGGGACAAATGGCTGGCTTGTTCCCTGTCACTATGAGAAGTATTGTGGCAGTTTCTCTTCACCACGGACTCCAATGCCAGCTTAGCTAAATATTTGCCAACAGTTTAGCTCATAGCAAAGTATACAAACAGAGTTTTTTATTTATGTCAAAGGCCAACCCTTGCATTACAAAAGGCCGTCTGGTCTCCAGTATCAAAGTCTTTCTTTGCGGGGTGGGTTGAGTAAGGCCTCTTGCACACTACATGTGATTCTGATTTGCAATTTTGATATGATTTTACATGCAATTCCGATTTGCAATTTTTAATCGGTACTGCATGCTGTGTTTTTTCTGCATTTTTTGGTCACACACTAGCAGATCGTTGCAATAACTACTTGCTCTACTTACATAACTTATGGTTCCCTCTGACTGAAGGCAATAGTGATCTAATTTCCCCCTCATATTTTTTCCTACAATAATCTCTGTCTTAGCTAGCTTGCTTTGTAAACACATGAGAGCAAAGGCCTAAATCATATTTCAGCTTCCTACTGAACTGCCAATCAGTGAGGAGCAGGAATGTGGAAGGGGAAATAACAAGTTTCCCTCTCTTACTCTTATCAGCGATGGCAAGAATAGAGACAGACTGACTGAGATAAGATTTGTTAAAGCAGAGACATTATTTCTGAATAGATTAGAGTTCTTCCAATGCAGGGTCAGTTTCAGACTGCACAATGAACACAGAGCAGTGAGTAAATGGAATTTGATTTTGTGGCTGACAATCCCTCATTAGGTAAAGTGTAGAGAAACCGAGAGCCCAATATAGTGTAGTATATTAAGCATAAATGAAGTAAAGGTTATCGTGAGAAAATTATACTCACAAACGTGGGTTACCACAGAGGCAGCCACTGTATAGTCAGGTGAGGAGATTAGACCTGTCCTCACTCAGGGATAAGAAGTCGCTCTCTGTAGATGCGAAAGGGGGTAGATCACCCCTCCACCAGGGGTGGACACGGTATAGCAGTAGGAGAACAGAGGCGCCAGCAGGATAAAAGTGGATAAAAACTTGAAAATTTGCTGGGAGGAAGCGGTGGACTTACCTCCATAAAGCAGACACAAAAGAATGTCTGAATAGTAGTCACATTTATTAATTAGTACCCCAAAACAATGCAACGCGTTTCGCAGGCCCAGCCCGCTTCATCAGGCAATAAACATGGGGACAAGACAGAATTTCAGCAATAGCCAGTGTAGCGCCTCAGTCTCAATCCCTCATTAGGAGACATTGAGGATATGCCATGGTCATTCTCTCTCTGAGACATCCCTGGGAATTTGTTGCAGGAAAATGAGTTAAATGAGTTAAATAAATATGCTGTTTTTTTGTTTAATGTTTTATGCCATAGTTATGTTGATTTTTGTTGTAATTGCTCAAGTTCCTCCCTCTCCCTCTAATACGTATCACCATATGTGGATTAGGCTTCGGTGTGCTCTCATTCAGGGATATTTGCAAGGATGAAAATGTAAGCATTAAGTAAATATGGCCTCCAGGTACTGCACATAAATGTATTTGTAAATTTACATTTTAACTGCAGAAAACCTTTATTTTTCTTTTATTTTCCTCTTTTTTTATTTATTCATGTATGGCTTACATTTTCTCATACACCCCTAACTACAACTTTTGTGTTTATAAATGAATCACACTGTAGTTCATGAAATAGACTTTCAATAAATTTAATGGCACTACTCCAAATTAGCCACAAGCTTAGTGGGAGCATCGCCCTTAATTATTTTTACAGTGAACTATACATATGACATGTACAAAGAGAAAGATGTTATATTCCTTTGTAGTATCTATTAAGTATAAGTATAGTTAGAGCAATTAAAGTATTAACAATATTTGAAGCAAATGTCACTGTGAAGTGTATAACACTTACTATTTAATCATGGTGCAGTTAAACTGTGTTTATGGAACAAGTTGTAAACACTTTAGATACATATTTTCTGCATCTAATTTGTGAAGTTGAAACAAGATAATACACTTAAAGATGAACTGTAAGGTAGTATGCAAAAGATTTAGGCACTTGTGAGAAATGCTTTATTTTAAGAATGCTTTTAAAATAAATGCAATCCATTGTTTTTATCTGTTAATTAACCGATAACAAAGTGCATAAACTTTAAACAAATATTAATTCGTATTTGATGTTTTAACGTTTTGCCTTTAAAACAGCATTTTCTTGGGTACACTTCCACACAACTAAGGATTGTGCAAATATATGATCCACTGCTATGAATCTCCATAAACTTCAATGGGATGGTGAATTTAGAAACCTACAAAGACTGTTTCTGGCCACAAAAGTGATGGAAAACTTGTTTCAAAGTTGACGCAAAGTCGGGTTTTAATTCCTAAAGGGCATAAATCACAGTAAACTCCCACATTTGAGGATTAAAGGGCTGCTTTTAAATGTCCAGAGTGGTAATGTAAGGGTTATGCCTGCTTCACACTGACAGACCAAATGTGTGGCACACAATTAGATAATATCACTAAAAGTGTGCACAGGTGTGGGTCAGTGCCAGTGTGCTCTGTCTGCATCAGACAGACACTGAGAATATGTTGCAACATTTGAACCACAATTTAGTGATAATAACAGAGGCCCTGGACCACTATTGTGCTTGTAGTAGGCACTGGACACAATGGGGGGTTCCAGTGGGCTGTGGAGTGTCGCACACATGGAAAAAACAACAGCAGAAGCATAGCCTAGCTAATGCTTTCCCTATCTACAGCAAGCTCTGGAACATGGCGGGCGCTGCAATGTTTTCATAGGGGGCGAGTGGGTCTGTGAGGGAGTGCAGGCTGATTGGCTGCCATGTGCCTGCTGACTGTGATGTTAGGGGTCAAAGTTTAGCCCAATGATGATGTATGGGGGCAGGTTGAATAGCGCCATGTGCTCGCTGCTCACTTCGAGCGCGAATACACGATCTATGCCGAATAGTGCTCGCTGGTGAACTATTTGGCCCATCTCTACTAATGACCAATATGTATGATATGTGTAAGGAAAACTAAAAGTGGGTAAGGAAAAGTCATACTCTAATATCAAGCTGAAAAAATTGTGTCGCAAAAAATCATACAATCTTGTGTATGGATAGTGTAATTGTTAAGGGCTCTGCCTCTGAGACGGAAGACCTGGGATCAAATCACGGCTCTTCATGTTCAGTAAATCAGCACATATTCAGTAGTAGACCTTGGGCAAGACTCCCTAACACTGCTACTGCCTATAAAGCATCCTAGTGGCTGCAGCTCTGGCTCTTTGAGTCTGCCAGGAAAAAAGCACAATGTAAATGTTATTTGTTAATTTGCATTTGTACACATACAGCACTGCACAAGAGTAACAGTGCCATTCCTTGCTTAAATATTTATTCCTATGCCACTGCAGCAACACAGGCATAGAGCTACTGGAAGTTGTGCAGGCCCTGGCTGTGGTGTAGCTGACCTCCTAAGCTCAAGTTTGGAAATTGGTGTGTCACAATGGATCGGCCCTGCTGACAACCCTTTGTCTTGAATACCACATATATGTGGTCTATGTGGTGAGCCTGGTAGTTCAATACTTCACAAGCAACTTTTAAGACTTAGAGCAGCTTACCTAGCCACTGTTTACCTGGAAACCATACATTGCCAATACAACTGCCTTTATATGTCTTTCAACATGCATCGAAGTTAAGCTCATGTGTGGAGTATATTCACTCTGTGGTGCTTTGGGTTTGAAGATGCAACAAATAATTTCAGTTGTTATCAGGTATTTAAGTGATCACCAGACTCAGACTCAATTTTGATGCGATCAAATTCCTTAGAGAAAAACCTAATGCTAGGACTGATCAGTGGCAAAAAGCGATAAGGCCGCCAGAGAACGCATTGGCTTGACACCTTCAAAGCTGACACAGGATTGAGCTTAAAGGGAAGATCCGTGCAGACTATAAAAAGCAAACTGCACTTACCTGGGGCTTCTTGCAACTCCTGGCATTCGATCGGTGCCCTCACCGCAGCTCCTCTCCCTCCCGGCATCCAGCGGTGAAGAAGCCGACCTCGCCAGGTCGGCTTCCGGGTCGGCTTCATGTGTGCTCCACAGCGTGGGTCACGTGGTGTAAGTGTCATCATCTGGTCTCTACTGCACAGGCACAGTAGTTCTGCGCCTGCGCAGGAGAGACCCGATGATGTCTCTACACCACGTGACCCCCTGCCGTGGAGCGCACAGAAGCCAACCTGGAAGCTGACCTGGCGAGTTTGGCTTCTTCACCGCTGGACGCCGGGAGGGAGAGGAGCTGTGGCGTGGACACCGATCGACTGCCAGGAGCTGGAAGAAGCCCCAGGTAAGTGCACTTTGTTTTTTATAGTCTGCGCGAACCTTCCCTTTAAGGCAACTGGCAGAAATGGTACAAGATTGGACTGCATGGAGAGCGCTAACCCATAAAATCGGCAAGAGTCGGATACGACTGAATGGATAACATCATCATCATCATTTAAGTGATACGTGATATAAACCCAAACCAGGAGGAGGAGAAGGAGGAGGAAAAACAGGAAGGTCTGCCATCCTCCAAATATCAATGTCAGTCGAGGTAGTACACAATACTCCAAGCGGAAGGGCTTTGACTTAGAAACAAGTAGAAAAAGCTTCCTTTCTGCCAAGTGTCTCCCTGAGACATAGGGCCATATGCAATTCACTTTTTCACCTGAGTTTTCTCCGAGGAGACAATTTTTCATTTTCAATTTAAATTAACTTTTTAGCACTTTGCAAATGAAAAAGTACCAAAAAGTAAGTGAGAAAGTACTGCCAAAATTATTTTGAGCATTTGTTTGCTTGCTGGTGGTGTAAAATGTACTATATTTGCAAGTTATGAAAATATCACTTAGGAGAAAACTTAGGTGAAAAAGTGAATTGCATATGGCCCATAGCTGGAAGAAAATTCATCTCCCTTCACCCAATCTACCACCCATCCTTCCCGGACCTGTCTCCTCCCTCTCACCACTAAAATAAATAAGTAAATAAAAAGCTGAAGCTCTCATTTTAAAAAAAAACAACAAACAAGACTTCTAAAATAAGCATGAGTTGGCAAAAATCTCATAATTGTTTTTTTCAGTAAAAACACATTAGCAACAGAGGAAATTTAATTGAGAACAGGTATTTTTAGCAAAATACCAGTTTATGAAAATTAAGTTTAAATGGCCAGTTGACTCCAATTGGCTCCAATGCATCTTGCATTTAAAAACAAAACAAAACAAAAAAAGGCTTTTTTTTTTTTTTTTTTTTTTTTTTTTGCATCTTTGCAAGTTACTTAAAATTTGAAAAAAAAAACCCATCTATTTATCAACAGGTATCTATCTATTATTTATTGATTTATTATTTATTTATTGTACTTATAAAGCGCCAACATATTATCCAGCGCTGGACATTAGTTTAGGTTACAGACAATATTTAGGTTTGACATACACAATACATGAATACAAGAAAGACCAGATCATGCAGCACAGTATGAGTACAAGGTAATGCTTAGTCAGTCACTAGAGGGGAGCATGGAGATTAGGCAAGTTAGGTTCATTCAGATGCCTAGCATGGGTTCACAGTAATGGAGGTGCATGATCAGGTAGGACACAAAAGGAGGAGGACCCTGCGCAAAGGCTTACAATCTAGAGGGAGAGGTAAGGACACAAAAGGTAGGGGACCAGAGTTCAGCTGTGGGTTTAGAGCACTTGTGAGGGGTAGTAGGCCAGAGTGAAAAGGTGAGTTTTGAGGGCTTTCTTAAAGATGTTGAAGGAGGGGGCTGCCCTAATGGGTGGAGGTAGGGAGTTCCATAGTGTTGGAGCAGCTCTTGAGAAGTCCTGGAGGTGTGCATGGGACTGGGTGATGGGGGGGGGGGGCGGTTAGGCGAAGTTCATTGGAAGAGTGGAGTGTGAGCGGCTAGGTGTGTACCTTTGAGTAAAATCGGAAATGTAGGTTGGACAGGGTTTGTGGACAGATTTGTAAGTCAGAAACAGTATCTTGAATCTGATTCTGGACTGGATAGGAAGCCAGTGGATGGATTCAAGGAGGGTATCCGCCGTGGTGGAGCGATGGGAGCAGTGGGTAATTCTGGCTGCCGCATTTATGATGGACTGCAGTGAGGCTGTTCAGGTCATTGGGAGACCAGACAGCAGGGCATTGCAGTAGTCAAGGCGGGAAATTATGAGGGCATGGATGAGGAGTTTGATGGTGGCAAAGGTCAGGAAAGGGCGAATCTTACAGATGTTACGAAGGTGGAAGTTGCTGGACTTTGTGAGGTTTTGGATGTGGGGAGTGAAGGAGAGTGCGGAGTCCAGGGTGACACCCAGACAGCGTGCTTGAGAGGTAGGGCGAATGGTAGTGTGGTTAACAGTGACATGCACATCTGGGAAGTTCGTGGATGGCTGGGGTGGAAGATCATAAATTCCGTTTTGTCTAGATTTAGTTTCAGGAACCTAGCGGACATCCAGGAGGAGATGGCTGATAGGCAGGAGGAGACCTTGTCCATGGTAGTGGTGGATATGTCAGGGGTGTGGAGGTAGATCTGGGTATCATCTGTATACAGATGATAGTTAAAACCCATGGAGGAGATAACCTTGCCAATGGAGGATGTGTATAGGGTGAACAGTAGGGGGCCAAGGACCGAACCTTGGGGGACTCCCATCGAGAGGTGATTGGGGGTAGAAGAGGACTCATTGAAGGTGGTCGTGAAGGAGCGGTTGGAGAGGTAGGATGAAAGCCAGGACAGGGCGAGATTGTGAATGCCCATGGACTGGAGGGACTGGAGGAGTAGGGGATGATCTACTGTGTAAAAAGCTGCTGAAAGGTTAAGGAGGAGGAGAATGGAGTATTTACCTTCAGCTTTAGCTAAGGCAAGGTCATTGACCACTTTGGTGAGAACTATCTATCTATCTATCTATCTAGCTATCAATCTATCTATCAGGAAAAGGAAAACTGGCAGTTTTCCAAATGAAATAAACCTTCTGTATTTTACAGAGACTAGGCTGAATTTTATTATAGCAAAAATCTGAAGCCACACCCGCTTCAGCACCTCCCTTTCCCTAATAATTTATTTAATGTCCTAACTAGAGGCGATGTGCCTGGATATATGTATGTTTATGAATTTTATTATAGACACTTTAAAGGGCCCACTGCCTTACCATTCGGTATTGTCAGTGCTATTGTCCAACCTTGTGATATCATGGTCTAAATAAAAGCAATACGTTTTGAATCAGGATGATACTATTTATTAGCTATTTGTTTATCATCCTGATTCTGGCTTTTAATGATGGCTAACATGGTACAATACTCTACTGCATGGTCTAATTAAAACATTATATGCATTTATATCAAAAGGGATAATACTGTACGATTTATTTGTTACAAAGACAGGTGTTATGCATTGTATTACCATCCCCTGAAAAAAAAAAGTGCAGCTAGGACAGTTGCCTACTTTGAATTCAACTTCTGCTTTTAGCTATTACTAAGAAAACAATGTTTTCCCCATTTATAATATTGAACTAATGGGACTAAGGGAGCAGACTAAAGTACAGTTAATAACATCTGCTAAACTCATATTGTGATCAGACATTCCATTTAGAATAAGCTGAGGAACATACAGTACTTGGTCTATAATCTTCAATTTACCTCTATGTCTTGCTCTTAGGCCATATGACTCTGGAAGAAACTTTCTCAGAACCTGTACCTGTGAATGATATTATGATCAGTGCGAATATCTTGGCCAAGTTGATGATCACTGGCTTGTATTTCTTAAAATGTGGTTCCCCTGATACGTCATCTTGGAAATTGTGGTCTCAAGCACTTTATATTGTCCTGATCTTTTTTTTTTTTTTTACTTATTCCTTACCTATTCTATCTGATCATTTTTGTTGTGCAACCAAGTCTCCTATGATTTGTTCCTGATCCTCTGTTGAACGTTTGCATTTATATGTGCCTTGCTACTTCTTGGTAGGCCCCAAGTGAGATTAAATGCTACATTTGCTGTATTAATGTTCTAATATGCATTGTTGTAATTTAGACTTCAATGTCCCCTGTGTGAGCAAATTATGAATTATAATTTTCTTTCACAATTACATTTTTTTGAAACTCCCCTAATACCAACTGAAGGTCAAACTGCTAAATATTTCTGGGGTACTACTTAATTCATATAGTAAAATTTTGGTCATGTTAGCCAATATTTTCCTATGAGCTAACCTAACCCAACTCTCACACAAAACCAGAGCCGGCCTTTGGGTGGGGCAATCGCCCCAGGCCCCGCATCTGAAGGAGGCCCCGCAGCTGCAGGGCCTCGGATTTCTCTGTGACAGTATCTTGTCACGGAGAAGCAAGCAGGAGAAAACTGGCCAATAACAGCAGCAGCAGCTTCCCATTAGCCAATGATGGAGCTGCATTGGCCATCCAATCATAGATGAGGGAGGGACAATATTTCAAAGACGTGCCTGCCACTAAGCTGATAGGCTGCACTGTCTGCCTCTCATCCCTGCAATCATTGTCATCCGTAGCCAGAAAACTTCAGCCCAAACTTTTGTACCTCTCAGCCTCCCCTTTATTTCCCATTGGCCAGGATCCTCCCCCTCTCTGCAGCCCACAACAACCTGCTGTGAGCTCTTCATGCAGGGGATTCCAGGATGAGCGTGGTGGGATCTGATTCAGTTCATGCGGGTAGACCATGCTTCTGCATAAGCCATGCTGGACTCTGTGCATGAAATCAGGGGTGCCCAGCGTCTATCTAGCACAATCCCTAAGCCAATTGTCAGTTAGAGCTTCCTCATTCACACAGCATTTTCTGTTGCTGGAGCCGAAGGAGAATGCTATTGAATATGGTGAAAGCATGAACTGGTCACAGCTGCTGGCTGCTAGTTGCACTCCCCCATGCTGGCAAGATGTTCCCCTCCCCCTTTTCACTCTGCCTGCCACAAAGTTTCCTCACATCACTGAGAACAGGAGGTGCAGGAAGGTCCCCCGGGGTCAGTATGCATCTCTTCTGAATACACTGCCACTATTATTATCCTGGATAACCTTTTTTTAGCATGATGTTATCTGTCTGCTTGTATTCCCAGCAGTCAGGAGCTTCACTGCCTGTTGCAGGGGACAGACTTGATCAGAGAGGAGAGCCATTACATATATGTGCACACTGGTTTGACATTGCTGCCCAATCAATCACCTTGGGAAATTGTTCTGATCAATTCCTCCAACCAGACAGCCCAAAGGTCATCTCATGTGTACATAGCATATTCTGTACTTTGTATACTGTAATTTCAGTGTTCGCCATAGGAACCATTTTACCTAACTATGCCACTGTGTGAGTGTGTGTGTGTGTGTGTTTGTTTGTGTGTGTGTGTGTGTGTGTGTCTATGTATCCACGGCATATGTGTTTATGTGTATTTACAGCATAACTGTGCACGTGTAACCACAGCGTGTGTGTGAGTATCTACAGCATATCTAGGCCCCGCATATGACACCTGCCCTAGGCCCCGCACACTCTTAAGGACGCCTCTGCACAAAACCCTCACTCTACTGATGCCTAACCCTAAGACCCGCCTGCTGACACCTAACCCTAAGACCCACCTAATGGTGTCCCACCTTAACCACCCCAGTATTGTCTAACCTAAAACCCCTTCTAGTTGCACCTAACCTTAACCTACCCTCAGCCTATGCCTAACCCTTTCATGCCTGTCAGCACCCTGTTGAAAGGGGTGGCCAATGAAATAGTGGGAAGCCCCATCACCTGCTTTTTTATCACCCTTTTCAACAGGATGTGTTTTGTGCCCTTTTCAATTATTTCAACTCCTTCTGCCTTTTCTTTTGAAACTGTATGTGCTACTAGTTTCTGAAAATGGAAGCACAGTTAATCTGCAACTTATTCTTAAAGCAGCACGCTGGTATGTAATTACCAAAGCTTAGTTCAACATTTTAACCAATTTAGGAATCCTCATTTTGCAATTGAAATGTGTTTTAGCAGCTGGATGCATTCGGGTCATTATCCTTTACCTTATGGTCATGAAAATACCGGTACATTGTAACATATGACTGACATTCTTCTTTTTTTTTTTCCCCAAAAGTTTTCTTTCTGCTCATGCAGAGTCCCTAATGTGTTTCTCTTATCCCCTCTTTAGTAGTAACTAATTAATATCCCCACACATTATCGCTTGGCACTCTATTCTGGGGGTTAAGGCCATTGTATTATGAGATGAAAATACTGCTGTGCATCACATTAATCATATTATAATATAACAGACACTTTCAAAAAGGTAAATATAATTCGCATAATCTGACTTTGAAAAAAAAACTATAAAACTGCACTTTTCTGATGAGATACCATTACATGAAAAATAAGTGACTTTCAAATCCACTTTGCACATATTTTAAATTGACCTGCAAAAGTTAAAAAAAATCAAGATGCTTTCTGATATGCAGTGCAAACTGAAAAAAAGTTAAACGGGAAGGTCAATTAAGGTGGAACCAAAGAAATGTGTTGCTTTTTACTTATGAGTTTTAAAACAAGAATGTTATTAGTTATTATATTAATTTTGTTGTCAGGATAACAACGTAGTCTGAAAGTAGTTTACTTATTGTGGATCCAAACTCTTCCATAACACACAATAAAAAGATTTTTTTCACATATAAATGCTGCAGAAATAAACTGCACTGAGATGTGCTAGTTTGTTTGTTTAGCTACATCAGATTGTAACTATCTGTAGGAGTACCTTAGTAGTAGATGTGACTCAAGGTGCCTCAGCTCTTCCTGCACAGGAAAGACAGAACTTTCGCAGTACAGCCCGGCAGACGTCCGATGACGTCAGCACGCCGGCGTGGGATGCAGAAGTGCCGGGAAATGGAGCGCAGCAGAGCCCGACCTGGCCGCCGGCCTGGCCAGGTCGGGTCGGGCACCGGAGACCACCGGGAGCCTGCGGAGTGGCGGCGAGGGCACCTCCTGCCTGCCACGGGCTGGAGGAAGCCCCAGGTAAGTGGAAATTTATTTTTATTTTTTTTAATCCCCTCCCTGAACCTTCCCTTTAACCAGTACACTATCCAGCCACCATACCACCAATACTCCCATATGTAATGAAAAAATTGATGGGTTGTAATCCAGCAGTGAAACATCACCTGGGATAAACTTTATTGTTTGAAATGCTCATTCTTGACAATGTCTGGTAATACAACATGCAAAAGAGTACTTCAGTTGATGCTGATTTCAGCTACAGAGTTACACATTGAGTTACACATTGAGACGGGACAGTGTTCACCCCCTTGGCTTTGTACCTATTTTGTTACAGTCCAACCTGTAATTTTAATGTTTCTTAATTTTATTTTTTTATGTGATGGATCTACACAAAACATTCCAAGTCGGTGAAATGAAATGAGAAAATTGTATATATAAACACTTTAAAAAAATAATCTGTAAATTGGCATGTGCATACGGTATTCCCCTCTTTTGCTATGAAGCTCCTAAACAGTTCTGGTGCAACCAATTTCCTTTAAACATCACATATTAAAAAGAAGTCCACCTGTGTGCAATCCAAATATCACATGAACTGTCAGTATAAACACACATTTTCAGAAATGCCTCAAAGGCTTCAACACCACTAAGAAAGATACATCACACCATGAAAACCAAGGAGCTCTCCAAACAAGTCCAAGTCAGGGACAAAGTTGTTAAAGCGGAATATAACCCTGCATTTCAACTTTGCTCTAAAACATTATTTACAGCATATTATATGCAAAAAGCATTTTTTTTTTACTAGACCAGCATTGGAAGGGTTAAACACAGAGGTTTGAAGTTCCGTGGAGAGATATGCAGAAGTTCAGATTGTTACATTCTATTTAGTTATATGTATCTATTGATAAATGTTATACACTCTTTGGCTGTCCTCCAACTCCTTCTCAGTGAGAGAGATGAGTCACATTCAACACTTAGATACATTTATGTAAACAAAATGTATCTATGTCAGCTTCGGATGCGTCTGCAGAAATCTCCAGGAACTTTAAAGCACTGTGTAACCCTTCCAATGCTGGTCTAGTAAAAAAAATGCTGGTTGCATATAATATACTGTAAATAATGTTTTAGAGCAAAGTTGAAATGCAGGGTTATATTCCGCTTTAAGTAGTGAAGTACAAGTCAGGGTTAGGTTATAAAAATTATATGAAGCTTTGAATATCCCCCTGAACACCATCAAATCCATCATCTTCAAATAGAAAGAACATGGTATCACAACACACCCGCCAAGAGAGAGCTTGCCCATCAAAACTCACACACCAGGAAAGGAGGACATTAATGAGACCAGCAGCATAGAAACTAAAGGTAAACCTGCAGGAGTTTGAGTTCCAAACCAGAGACTGAAATATCTGTCCATAGGACTATAATAAACAGGGTTTTATGTAAGCGTGGGCAGAAACCAGATGCTTAGCTCTTAAAGAGGAGCTGTTAGGTATAAGGTCTCAGAGAAAATAAACACATATATCAGTAGCTAAAGATTGGCTGTACTTACATTACATATGCATTTCACTGTCCACGTTTGGATTTCACAGAATTTGTATATAGTATATGCAGAGATAGATGCTCCTGACAGCTCATGGCAGGCTCCATGTTTTTCTGTCAAATGTGTCGTCATGTCCTGCCTGCTTCCTGATCACAGAAAAGCTGGTACTAAATAACACAGTGTGCAGTGAATATTAATGAGCCATGTGGCTAGGAACAATAGCTGACTCCTGCAGTGTACTCTGCCCCGAGATTTATCAGTGCTACGCTCTTGACTGATTAGAAGCTGCTGTAATGTCTCATTAGCAGCTGAGGGGAGGGCCCCAGAATGCTTTGCAGTTTAGTATGCGGCTTGCGTCCTTATGGGTCTATAACAGCCTTTAAGATAAGCACACATCAAAGGTAACTGAGATTTTTATCTTCACTAATGGCTTTTGGGCTTCCTTCTAAACTGTTTAACACAGGAGAATAGAGGTTTAAATTAGCTTCTGCAGCCTGACAGTTACTCTTTAAAATAACAAGGCACATCTTAAGTTTGCCAAATGGCATATGGGCAACTCTCCAAATGTTTGAAAGAAGATGCTTTGGTCAGATGAGACCAAAATTGAACTTTTTGGCCACCAAAGAAAATGCTATGTCTGCGCAAATCCAACACATCCCATCACTTCCCCGACCTCCCCTAAAAAAAAAAGTAACCAAAAAAAAAACCATGGTGATGACAGAATCATGCCATGGTATTGTTTTTCAGCAGCAGGGACTGGGAAACTGGCCTGAGTCAAGGGAAAGATGGGAGTTGCTAAATACAGGAATATTCTTGAGCAAAACCTGACTCAGTCTGCCTTCCAGCAGGATGATGAGCCAGAGCATACTACTAAAGCAACATTTGAGTGCTTTAAGGGGAAACTTTTGAATGTGTTGAAATGACCTAGTCAGCGTCCAGATCTCAATCCAATAGAGAATCTGTTATGAGACTTGAAGATTGCTGTTCACAAGGAAAAAAACAAAACATCCAAAATGATGGAGCTGGAGCAGTTCTGCCTTGATGAATAGGCAAAATCCCAGTGACAAGATTAGGCAAGTTCATGAAAACGTATCCAAAGTGACTTGCTACTGTATTTCTAAAAAGGTGGCTCCATAAAGTAATGATTTTAGGGAGAGGTGAATAATTATGCATGCTAAGGTTTTCAGTTATTTTGTCCTATTTATTGTTTGCTGCACAATAAACCAAATAATACAACTTTAAATTTGTAGACCTGTTCTGTCCATGAAATGATGTAAACTCTCAAACAATCCATTTTAATTCCAGGTTGGGAAGCAACAAAAGATGGAAAATTCCAAGAGGATGAATACTTTTGCAACTCACTGTAGCTAGGCACCTAACCAAAGGATAAGCACCCACAACTCTGTGCCTGCTCAATCTTCTAATTTGCTGCAGATCAGCATAATAAATTGAATATATCACGGTTGAGCTGGAGTAATCTTTTGGATGTTAATTGATGCAGATTGAAGGGTTGGTGGTGCCCCATTCAACCAAGAGGTTGAATTTTTGGAGGAGTGGCCTGCAAAAACATAATGGTCAGCTATCTTACCATACTCTGCTCTGTGGAGAGGGGAGGGTTATCAGGAGCAAGCTGTTGGCACTTGCAATGGAACATAACAATAACAATTGGGCATGGTTTTCTCTTGCTTGCAATCACTTATGAGCAGTCACCAGGCATTGGGAGACACTTGTACAAATTTCAGCAAATAGCAATGAGAGGTACAGATAGCGTGAAACGGCCGTCAGGCTGATCCTGTGCCCAGCACCCACCACCAACTCACAGCCTCCACCTCATGGTACGTGTACCTCTTCCATTTTACACGCATGTGATGTCTACCACCTGTCAGCTTACAGCAGTGCCGACTCTGTACCTCTCATTTCTATTTGCTGACCATTGTTTGTTTCCAGTCTGAGCACGCTAGCTGTGCCACAAGTGAGGTCTGCCGCAAATCTGTTGGTCTCCCACACTGCATGTAGATCCAGCTGTAGTGCCGACTCCCTCTTCCCTCCTTGCATCTTTCCCACTTGTACAAATTTGCCTAAAATGATCATGAACTATATTTTGGAAGACTTAATTTGCAAATGTGTATTAGCCTTTATAGACAGTTCACAGCTTAAGTTCTTGCTTATCAAATCTGCAAGTCTCTGCAGAATGTCCCACAGCTGGCTCCTAGAACATAGTCTATCAGCCATTGATCAGGCTCCATAAAAGATTGGAGGAGGTGCAACACTTAAAGTGAGGTAGGTGAGAAGTCTATCACTGCTCCCCCCTGTGCAATTCATACTGAAGAAAGCTGCCAGAAGACACAGAATCCCAGGTCCAGAGATTAAAATGCATCCCTACTTTATTTATATGCTTAGATAAGTAAATGTTATTCTTCTTTAAACTGAAAGCCCTGCGGTTGGTATTAGTCAGCTATATGTGAGCAAGAAAGAACTGCAGTAACGTATCACTTCTGTTCTGTGGATGAAAATGTAAAACATTACTTTATGTCATTGAGAAACCTGAAAAGCCAAACACACATAGAGGGCTGCCAATGCACAGTGCGCCTATAGCCTGTTCATTTTACAAAATTATACCAATCCAGCTGTGGCAAACAGCTGTGTCAGGCTAAATTGGCCTTCATTAGTCCAAGGCAGGGATTAGTAGGGCTCTAGAAGTAGAATCTGGAATATTGGACTTTTGAAAAGCACCTCATTAAGTGACTGTGAACCAGAACCATCTGAGTTGTGTAAGGACCCCCCCCCCCCCCAAACAAAAAACAAGAACAAAACTATGCTAAACACATGGTTGTCGTCTTATAACAGAATGTTGTTTGTAGTGTTTCAGCTTTTTGTAAGCAAGATGGAAATACTAATGATGCATCCCTTATTGTATGGTGCTGCGTAATATGTTCACACTTTTATAAATACAATACATAATTATAATAATAATATGTACAGTTAGTGAATATTCAAATCATTCATTCCTTTACATCACTGAAAAGGAAAGACATTGCTTGAAAAAAATCTATAACTATATGGAGAAAACCACCTACTTCACCAGCAGGTTTTATGTACCTTTTTCTTTCATGCTTAGATGTCTTCTTTGCTGCTTGTGACAGTCCCATGTGACAGTCTCCAGTCATGTCTTCCATTGTAACCGCAATAGTCTGCCACCCTCTTTCTTTTCTCATCATTCCATTGACAAAAAATGTGTAATAATTATCCATTGTGGATACTCACAGAGGGCCTGCTGTGAAAAAAGTAAGAAGCTCATGAAAAGTAATAAAGAGGACCATTGAGAGCCCTCCTGGGGATATGAGTATTCACCTCTCTCCTTACAAGTTAAGTTTTCAGTTTTTTCCTTCAGCTATGCTGTCAGCACCATCTACCCAAACATCCTTTATGACAAACATGATACAACTTGAAGTCCACTCCTCCTTATGCATGTGGATTAAATAACAAGCGGCGCCCATGCTAACCTAGAAATAAAAAACACATATATAAGTAGATAAATACTTCTTTTACTTACATAACAGATGTATTGTGCTATCCACGTAATGATTCCTGTGAATTTTATAAAGGTAAAGCAGAAAATACTATTCTAGGCAGTGGCCATTTTGCCAAGCTAATGCTGACATCATATCCTCCCTGACTTTTGTTTTCCCCCTCCCTTCTCTTACTCATTGTGTATTCTTAGCTGCCCTCCTCCCAGAGTCTTCAGACACTCCCACTGAGGTGTATACTAGGAGGTCTTTTTTTATTTACACATCCAATCGCTGAGTCACCTCAGCCTTGCTTGTAAATACAAGTGATCAGAAGGTGTTTCTGATAAGCAGCTAGGCAGGGATGGAAGATAAGGAATAAATTATAGATGAAAAGAACTCCCAGCATTCAACTGTTTGGCACTGTTTGGCAGTAGGGCCAGTGCTCCTAGTATGTAAGTATGTGATAACTCCAAACCATAACAGCAGAACAAGTTTTGCAAGTTTTGAATGCAGGATTAGCATCTTTATCACTTAATATACTCAGACCAGTTGCTGTAGAAATTTGATTTTTATGGTGACAATACCGCTTTAAGGACTTCCTCACTAATAGGTTGCAACCGGTTAACTGGTTAAGCTTGGCAATTTCTCCTCACCAACACAGGTGCCCCTAAAAAATGTGTACTGTCTCCAATCCTATTTCATTGTACACAACTGCACCTCAAGGGACAACTCTGTTAAGGTTATTAAATTTGCAGATGGTACCACCATCCTTGGCCTCATGGACAAAACTGGAGAAGAAGTGTATTACCAAGAGATTGAGAGAATCTGCAAATGGTGCACGGACAACAAGATACTCCTCAATGCAGCAAAAGCTAAGGCAATTTTCATTAACTTCAGCAAAAAACCTCCACACATTTAACCTGGTTACCATGGGAGGCATTGAAGTTGCTAAGGTGCAAATCATTTGATGCCTTGGCACCAGGGGCATAGCTACAGGGGAGCAGCCCCTGCAACCGCAGGGGGCCCAGAGCTGTAAGGGGGTCACAACCACTACTTCACTTACTCTGATAAAGGGGTCCATCATTCAGATTCGGTGTTTTTGTGACTCCACTTGTTATGAGTGTGAAGATAATGATGGCCGCACTTGTTTTATGACTCTTGTAAGGTAGGTCCCTCTCCAAGCTGCGGGGGTCACCAGGAATAGGCATGGGAAAGGCTGTGAACATTGGTAGGCCCTATCAAAATTTTTGCTGGGGGGCCCATGATTTTTAGTTATACCACTACTAGGCCCTACCATTTCTAAGGACCTGAAGTGGGGTGAGAGCACCATCAAAACACAGAAAAAAAGCCGAACAAAGACTGTTCTTCCTGCAACCACGAAGAAAATGTGAAATTCCACAGGGCCTACTGAAAAGCTTTTACTCTACCACCATTAAGTCAATGCTCTGCTCCTCTATCACCGTCTGGTTTGCAGGCACCTCCACACAACTAGAAATAAACTTCAGGAAGTCATTGGCACTGCAGATAGGATCATTAGCACACCTCTGCCATCACTGGCCCTCCTCCACGCCTCCAGACTGAAAATCAAGGATAAAATAGGATAGTGAATGACCTCTACCACCCCAGCAATTACTACCTCACCCTCTTCCCATAAGGTCACCACTACAGATCTATTCCCACCAAAACTTCCAGGTGCAGAAACACTTTCTTTCCTGTGCTGTCCAACTCCTGAGTGCAAGTCCTACTGCCAACCAAATCTCCCAGTCTCCCTCACTCATACTATAATGCCACTGGATCTGATAGCATCAAATATCTGATTATCTGTCTCACATCTACTATTGTCTGTTTAACATCCCTGACATTCAGTTTCTGATGGGTTTCTTTGCAAAAAGTGGATTCCTGTTCTGCTATACTGTATTGTTGCTGAGCCATTTTGAACCAGAAAAATAATTTTTGGTTTGGCCCTCATTTTATTTGTGGAATAAAATCTGATCCTGATTTATTTCTTTCACTTTAAGAGAATGGATTAATAACTTGTATATCCTAGGTTTCGTGTCTATGTGTGAGCTTATCTTTATTTTGGATTTTTATGTCAACCAGAATTAAATACAGTATCTTATTTTCCAAGTGTTACTTAGTAGTTTTGTGTTCCAAACCTACTTTTTTATTGCGATTTAGCATATAAAAAATAATTTACAGTGACAACAAGCCTTATTATAGAAATGTACATTTCCAGTGCAAAAAAAAAAATTCTTTATTTTTAGGGTCTTACAATTCTGAATTTGAAATTGATAGTTCCTGACTAGCTTTGGACTAGTCCATTTCCATCACAAATAAGTAAGGTGAGTACACACATCCAATCTTGATTGGCCAATGTTGCAATTCACATGTGGTATTAGAGCTTACCTACAAAACCTATTAAAATATTCAAAATCTGTTGTAACCCCTACTATATGGAAGTGTTAAAATTGGCCAATCAAGATTTGATGTGAATATGAAACTTAACTCTGGAACTCTTTGAATCATTTTAAAGATACCTGTACAATGAAATTCACCATTTTAAAGCCCCAAAAATGACTACTATGAATGTCACTTTGATTTGTATGTTACAAAAACATTCTTTTAAAGTTTTTTGGGGCAAAATCAAAACTATCAAATGTACACATAGTCATAAAAAAAGCATTTACAATTATATTGCATATTGCCAGTAGCATAGCTAAAGAGCTATGGGCCATAGTGCAAGTTTTAAATTGGGTCCCCCTAGCACTCTATGCCTAAAAATTGATGTGGTGCACCAAAACCTGTCAAGGACAACCATAGTGGTCAGAGGCATGAGAAGGAGATGGGGAGCAGTTGGTTAATAATTACTACTATTAAAGCATCTATAAAAGTGATTATTACCAGCACAAGACCAACAGAGAGGGCCTAGTGTGGTTTCAACCTCTGCATCACCTATTGCTACACCATTGCATATTGTATTGAGGCTCAAACTAATTTTTTTATTAAAATTATATTTTTGGAACTATGCTTTTTAAGACCTGCTGAATAATGCTACCTTGCAGACGCTATGACAGTCCACTGCCTGTGGTTGTAGCTGCACTAAAATTATGTTTTTGAATCCATATATCCTTGTCCTGTATGTCCTGTAAGTGATTCAGTTTTCACTAGGTCTGACAGCGAGGAAGAAAAGGGAAAATAATGGATGTTTTCAAATTGTTGATTACCGGTAAATATGTCTGATGCTTACACCTACAAAAATGACAAAAATACTAGAAAAAAATGTTTTGTTTTTTTTAATTAAAGAACAGCTACACAAGGGTTTCTTTTGTAAAGTGGTTTTCAGAAAAGAACAATTTAATTTTCCTAACATTCATCAACTAATTCCAAAGTGAAGTTTCTATTTTGTTATTCAAAAGTACCTGCTTGAAAGAAAACTTACCTCTTTTCTCACTGCATATCTCACTGCAAATAACCCTCAAGGGCCCATATGCAATTAACTTTCTCTCCTGACATTACTGCTAGGAGATAATTTTTCATCATTTCTTTTAAATAACTTTTCAGCACTTTGCAATTGTAAAAGTACCATTTTAAGTATGTTCTTGCACCGTTGTTGGGGGTTTAAAGGGCATTTTATTGATAAAGTGTTAAAACCTCAAAGGATTGGCACCACACAGTAAAATTATAGCTCAATTACTTTACATCCCAAAAACATGGACAGCAACGACAGCCCGCTGTTTCGGCCTTATAGGCCTTTGTCAAGTTGCCAGACAGTCTGGCAACTTCCTAGCAACTTGACAAAGTCCCTCCAGGATTCTCCAATCTGTCTGGCAACTCGACAAAGGCCTATGAGGCCGAAACAAAGGGCTGTGATTGCTGTCACTTTTTTTTTTTTGATCTTTCAATAAAGTAACTGAGCTATAATTTTACTGTGTGGTGCTGGTCCTTTGGGGTTTTCACTGCTTGTGACCCTTAGGTACAGTGGTGAATACCTTGGCACACCTGGTTACACTTGTGCCTTTTTTTTTTTTTGGTGCACCTGGACTCACTTTTTCTACATTGATAAGGTGGGAAAACATCACCTAGGAGAAAACTTGGGTGAAAAAGTGAATTGCATATGGACCGTGAACTCCTTTGCTTTTCCTTGCTCCTTACCTGAAGTCATAATTGCCTGGCACATTATGTTAAATGTATTAAAGAGACGCTGAAGTGTCGCTGAAATGCCGTTTTTACTTAACTAACTTGATTAGCCCTAATGCCCTACCTAAAACACTGCATCCTCGCGGGTGAAATCGGTATAAAACCCCCCAAATCCCAGGGCAAAAATCCACGACTTTCTTGGTCATGGATTTTGCTGCTGGGGGGAGGCAGAGCTTCTGTCCGTAGCTCTGCCTCCATTCTTGTCAATCAGCACTAATCGCCGCCTCTCCCCTGCCCCTCTCAGAGAAAGAAGACTGAGAGGGGCAGGGAGAGGTGGCGGTCAGCGCCGATTGATGGGGATAAAGGCAGAGCTACTGTTCAAAGCTCTGCCTCTACAGGAAGGGCTGCCCAAATCTCCCCCAGGGATTTCGGGGGGTATTATAGTGATTTCAGCCACTGGGATGCGGCGTTTTAGGTAGGGAATTAGGGCTAATGAAGTTAATGAAGTAAAAACGGCATTTTAGTGAGACTTCAGAGTCTCTTTAAATGTAATATTATTTTTTACTAAATATGCAAAAGTTTTGCAAAAGCAATGCAGTTTTTGGAAAATGAAAAAATAAAATAAGCCGTGGGTGTTCTAAGTGGCGGCGTGGGTGGGTGCAATAGATGTGGGCAGGCGGTGAGAAAAGGAGCCACCAGCAGCAGCAATGTCCGGGAGAATGCTGTATGCTATACTAAGTATAGCTGGGAGCCTTAAGCATGTTTAAAAGTCCCTCCAGGGCTCCCCATTGGTCTATTGACAGACCAATGTGAACCCTCAAGAAGATTCTTCAATCAAGCTATCAGAGGGTATTGCGATGAGAAAATTAATGAAAGGTAAGTATGTTTGGTTAATTAACCACTTTGTCCTCCTTGACGTATAAAAACGTCAAGGAGGACAGGCGCGCCCCCGCGCGCTCCCGCGGCCGATCGCGCGCGTGCACGCGCACTCCCGGCCGCGGAGTCGGTAGCCACGGAATCAATGTATCGGGCTGGGGAGCCCGATCATTGATTCCTCTCCCCCGCTGAAAAAGCGACAGCTTCTCTCGGAAGCTTCGCTCTTTCTGAAGCTGTGTCCCTCTAAGCGTACATTGTACGCTTAGAGTGACGTCATGTAAAAAAAATCGAGATTGCCATCTTGTGGCCAAAATGTAAAACTACATGTAAATGCCCAAAAACATTACAAGACACCAATATTTCCCCAAATAAAACACTTTTAAAACCCACCCTCCCAAAAATGCCCACATAAAATGTTTAATTAAAAAAAACCAAAAAAACATTACTATAAAAAAAACAAAAACACATAAATATTTACCTAAGGGTCTAAACTTTTTAAATATCTATGTAAAGATGAAATATTTCTCTCTATTTTTTTTTATAAGCTTGTAAATAGTGATGTATGCAAAACGGAAAAAATGCTCTTTTATTTCCAAATAAAATATTGTCGCGATACATTGTGATAGGGACATAATTTAAATGGTGAAATAACCGTGACAAATGGGCAATAACAATACGTGGGTTTTAATTATGGAGGCATGTATTATTTTAAAACTATAATGGCCGAAAACTGACAAATAATGATTTTTTTCATTTTTTTTCTTATTCTTCCTGTTAAAATGCATTTACAGTAAAGTGGCTCTTAGCAAAATGTACCCCCCAAAGAAAGCCTAATTGGTGGCGGAAAAAACAAGATATAGATCAGTTCATTGTGATAAGTAGTGATAAAGTTATAGGCTAATGAATGGGAGGTGAACATTGCTCGGATGCATAAGCTGAAAACGACTGAGATGTTAAGTGGTTAAGGACACTAAAGACTTTTCTTGTTTTTGTGTTATTTATTAATTTATTTTCTACCAACAAGCCCTTGTTAGTAGTCTTTGGGGGGGGGTCCGCAACCAATGATGGGGGACTGAAGGACAGTGTGGGAAGTCTTTATAGAATCCAGAGGCTTCCATCTTTTTAGGTAAGCATGTA
This sequence comes from Hyperolius riggenbachi, assembly GCF_040937935.1. Classification (NCBI taxonomy): domain Eukaryota; kingdom Metazoa; phylum Chordata; class Amphibia; order Anura; family Hyperoliidae; genus Hyperolius; species Hyperolius riggenbachi. The sequence continues at coordinate 137,519,145 of NC_090646.1, read as the reverse complement.
TTTTTTTACCCAATGTTCACCTTGGGTACACATTAATTTAAAATTATGTTATGAAATGCATAAAATAGAAACAGTGTCTGAAATGGGACTTTAAGCAATATTTTTTTTTTTTTACATAGCTGGACAAGGCATTATAGAAATGTTTGGATTATAATCTGGTGGGGAACATTTTCCTTCTATTCTATAATCATAGTACTTTTTTGTAGAGATGGCCCGAACGGGTCGACCGCAAACTTATTCTTGCAAACTTCGGTGTTTCGCGTTTGCGGTGAACCTCAAACTATATGCGAGTTCGACCCACCCCTTATATTACATCATTAGGGTCAACTTTGACCCTCTACATCACAGTCAGCAGACACAGGGTAGCCAATCAGGCTACACTCCCTCCTGGAGCCCCCCCCCCTTATAAAACACAGGCAGCATCAGCCTTTTTACTCACTCATGTGGCTGCAGTAATTAGAGAAGGGAGAGAACCTGCAGACATAGGGAAAGCTTAGTTAGGGTCTTGTGTTAGGCTTGTTAGGGTGCTCCTTCTTGCTGATACTTATTGCTAAAAAGCACTCCTCATTCTCAACAGCTCTTTTGAGAGCTAATGTTGTTCTTGTTATCTATTTTTTTTGTGTGTGTCTCACAGACACTTGTGTTGCATATACAGCCCTGTCAGTCAGTCACAGCTGACCTTGGTCCCTTGGTAATTCCTACTGTGCCATTGCCAGGCCCAGCACATTCAGTGACTACCTGTGTGTGTGACAGCTGCACATTTGTAATATCAATCACTGCATACCCACCTGTTCAGTGCACCTACCTACCTACGTGAGCGCACGCAATGTTATATACCAGTCAGTCGCTGCATCTGTTCACGGTGCCTGTGTGTGTGACAGCTGCACATTTGTAATACCAATCACTGCATACCCACCTGTTCAGTGCACCTACCTACCAAAGTGAGCGCACACAGTGTTATATACCAGTCAGTCACTGCACCTATTCATGGTACCTGTGTGTGTGTGATAGCTGCACATTGTATTGATACCAGTTACTGCATACCTGTTCACTGCACCTGTGTGACTGCACATTGTATTAGTCAAGTCAGTGCATACCTTTCACTTCATCCCCCCCCCCCCAATATGGGCAAAACAGGCAGAGGCAGGCCGCCCAGAAGGTCTGTTCAAGGTCATGCTGTCGTGATTTTGTGCGGCCCTGGACCAAAGTACAGAGTTCAGAAGGCGCGTGCCATCAACCCCCAAGATTGTCTAGATGTAGTTGACTATGTAACACAGAACACCTCATCTTCCTCAGCTTCCGCACGGAACCGTGACGTATCTTCCTCCTCCTGCTCTGATTCTGGCACCCCACTTAACACTCAGTCGGCCGCCACCACCAAAGTGCCTTCACCCCAGGGCTCAGCGGTGTGGAAATTTTTGTGTGTGTCTGCCTCAGATGAGAGCAATGCCATCTGTACTCTCTACCACCAAAAATTGAGCCGTGGAAAGGCCAAGACCCGCATAGGGACATTTTCCTTACGAAGGCACATGATGACAAAGCACAAACTGCAATGGGATGACCACCTGAGGAAAAGCAGCACACAAAAACAAAGCCACACTGCCCTTAAAACGATGCTGTGCATCAAATCCAGATTTTTCGGGACTTTTGGCGTCTATCCCACTCCGCCATGCAAAAACTCAGATGTTAGACCCCTTGAAACATCTTTTCCATCACTTTTGTGGCCAGCATAAATGTTTCTAATTTTTGAAGTTTGCCTCCCCATTGAAGTCTATTGCGGTTCGAAAAGTTCACGCGAACCAAACTTTTTGCAGAGGTTCGCGAACCTAAAATCGGAGGTTCGAGCCATCTCTACTTATTTGTAAAAGGAGTTGTCCCAGCATTTGACAATGTAGCGGACTAATGAAAAACTATAGGAAATCTTTAAACAGAAGAACATTTTCACTTGAATATAAATAGTATTTATTCAGCATACATTTCAATTCCACACACCTTCTGCTGCAACTGATAAACAATTTGCCAAAACATTTTCCAGAATTACAATTTAAATCCCTCAAGGTCCCATGTGGTTATTTTACAGAGAATGCTCGTGGAAGCAACACAATCCAGCTAATTTTAGCAAGTGTGTTTGTAAGACATTTGTTGGAAGGAAAATGCTGAATTAAGCAGAGATTAAACTTTAGTTATAATCACCGGAAATGCCACTGCGCATTTTGCTTTGTGCGTAACAAGCTTGCTAATTTTCACTGAATGTTTATTCTATATTAATTGGAAAGTTTTAAATCTATACTGCTTTAGGTTTTATTGTATTTCACTGAATGTGCAGCTCTGAGTTTCTGATTTCCATCTAATGATAATGTTGTCTTTTTGTAGGCTAGATCTATATCTGCTTGGATTGCCATTTTATAATTTTAGCTTAGGTGAAGTCCATATATCATTTGCAAATGCAGAGAAATGGTTGTGCTTTTACGGTTGTGAACACATTTAGTGAAATGTTCAAAAATATTTCAGAGGTGGGCTGAAGTACTCAGTGCTTCATCCTCCACAGCTGGAAGAAGGAGGAAGTACCGTAGCTAGAGAGCTGAAATACACTGTGGAGGGCAGCATATAGAGGCAGTGTCAAGGGTGAGTTAACATCTACCCCCCCCCCCCTCCCGCCGCAATCTGCTGTGCTTGAAATTCTTGCTCATCCCTAATTCTTACTAATGAAAATATATATTCACATGACAAGAATTAAGAAAAAAAGAAGGGGAAGCATTACCTTACACAGCCTTACAAAGAAATATAGCTTGTAAGGACTGCATTTTTTTTTCTTTTATTATAGGAAAGTCCTTTCCTCCTGGCACATGGGCCCGTATGCAATTACCTTTTTCTCCTGAGCTTTCTCTTACAATATAATTTTTCATCTTGTCTTTAAAATAACTTTTCAGCACTTGAAAACTGAAAAAGGACCAAAAAGTTGTTGAAAAAGTACTATTAAAATCGTTTTTAGCATTTTCGTTTTTGCTGATGGTTTAAAAGTCATTTTATTGTACTAGACTTGAAAATATCACCTAGGAGGAAACTCAGGAGAAAAAGTTTATTACCAATGTACCAATAAGTGATCTTAGATATATAAATATATATATACATATATACATACATATATATATATATATATATATATACATATAAAAAAAGCATTATTTAAAGGTAAAAAATTAGATATGAGAAACTGTTCAACTGTTCACCTGCTACCCATGTGTTAAGACATATCATTCAGCTTTTTTTGCTTCAAAGTACGTTCATGCCTTTAACATATATATATATATATATATATATATATATATATATATATATATATATATATATATATATATATTATACACATACACACATCAAGAGGGAGGCAGAAATTCATTCCCCGGTCTAGTTCACCCTTGTAAAGATGAAGAAGAAAATAAAGAATTTTAATTGGATAGTTCAATGAATCAGTAAAATGGGAGATTCAAACATGCTTTGCCACAGTTCATGTTATAGTGATTTTGTGCAAAGAGAAGGGGACCCCAACATAAAGAAATTTGCCAATGATGCTGTTTTTATTGAAATTTCAACAATTACAGTACAAAACAGAACATTCATATTAATACAGTACCAAGTTAAAGGACTGTTATATATTATTACAACATTTAATTCTTTACTAATGTACCCCCTTCACTCATTCCAGATCTCTCTTCGATGGTGGATGATTGGAATCCCCTGTAATAGTTCTTAAATAAATAAATCATTCCCTGGGATCTAAATCAAAAAGTGTGTGGTAGTTTTTTATTTTTAAAAGAATGTAAACAAAAGTAGAAAAGTAAATGATAAAAGCTATAATGTATGGAAATCCCAAAACTATAGGGTGTTATGATTTGCATGTTGCTCCTATCCCCCAGTGCTGGTCGTAATGGAAAAATCTACACTTACGGATCATTACGCGTAATTTTACGCTATAACGCATTACGCAATTACGGTTACGGCGTAGGAAATTATCTACGGTACATCACTGTAATTACGCGTAAACTTACGCAGTTACGCGTAAGGATACTGTAATGTAGGTGCTTACACTACGATGTTACGCGTAGTGCTGTAATACCCATTAATGCGTATTTTTTTACGCATACGGACGATATGTATGCAATAGCCATCAATGTGCCAGTTATTGCGTACATATCATTTGTATGCATCAAAACGTACGCTTATACTGAAGGGTGGGAGAAGATGCTATTGGTTGCTTAGGATGTTGATTGATTGGCTACTCTTAGAAAAGGGGAGTTTTTACGTTAGTAATTACGCGTAAAATTACGCGTAAATGTTCGTAAAATTACGCATACCTAGCAATTACGGTAGACAGTGTAATTACGATACCACTCTACTGCTTACGCGTAAATAATTACGCGTAAGACGGTAATTTACGCGTAGCGCTTATGCGTAAATTTACATTGAATTACGATGCGTAATTACGCTCATGCGTAATTTCGGCCCAGCACTGCTATCCCCACATAATCACTCTTAGATCCACACATTGGTCATGACAAAGGCTCTGTACATCAATTTCAAAACACATATGAAGCCATGATATAAACATAACTGTTTGCTCAGGTGGTAGGGTTAAATACAACTTAAGTCAAGAAAAAGGTATACCCATATCAAGTATTCAAATGATATAAAGGTAAGGTATAAAGGTAATTCACTCTTTCTCTTAAAGGAACACTTTCTATTAACATGTTTTTTCAGTTAAGATAGGAATTGTTTGGGAAGTGCATTTAAGTACTAGTGTATTCATTTCACTGCTTATCTGTTTGTTTATTGTTATCAAATTCATTTGCCAAATCTGATGGGCTACTTAATCATGAGGAGAGGAGGGATTCTCTCACACTACATCTGTTATCCCTGTGTGTGAGAAAGCTTTTATTAGCTTAACTGCAGCTGCCTGTGTCTGTTTGAATAAGCTGTCTGCATGGAGAGCAGAGGAGAAATGTATCTTGTTTGTAATTGTGTGTGAAACCTGACACCCAAGGCTTTTCATATATCTCTGCAGTCTGACATGCAAAGAACAGTGTAATGTTGAAACAGAGATTCACCTCTGCAAATGAAACATTCCAAAATCTACACACAATGATTTTAAGCTTTTTCCTCTGATATTTAACATAAAAAGTAGGACAATGTTTACACAGCTACTTAGACATTATTTGTGCATTGTCATTTTAGAACACTTGGTTTGATAGTATTCCTTTAAGTTATCTCCTAGGAGTAACATTTTAATCTTCTGTTTAAAATAACTTTTCAGCACTATGCGATTGAAAAAGTACCAAAAAGTAGGTGAAAAAGTAATGTCATCATTATTTTGAATATTTTCTTGCTTGCTGTTTTCTTTAAAGACATTTTATTGAAAAGATGTGAAGATATCACCTAGGACAGGGGTCCCCAACCACCGGGCCATGCCCCACTGCTGGTCCGTGGGCAGTTTCTGGCTCTCTTGATCTCCCTCCCCCCGCAGCCACCACTAATGATACCTTAGCTGGCAGCCGCTTCCGCTTTCACATTGCGCTGTACGCCCCTCTCCTCCATGCCTGTGTTTTCATTCACAGCAGCGCGTCTCCCGGCTGCTGCAAACATGCAGGAAGCAGGGCAGTGGTTCCCCTGGTAACGGCGATATACATCGCCGCTACAGGAAGCTGCTCTCCTGCTTCCTGCTTGTTCGCAGCAGCTGTGAGATGCGCTGCTGTGAATGAAAACACAGGCATGGAGGAGAGGGGCGTACAGCGCAATGTGAAAAAGGAAGCGGCCGCCAGCTAAGGTAACACAACGGTGGCCGCAGGGGGAGAAGGTAACTACCTATACTGGGGCATCTATAATCCTCATACTGGGGCAACTATACTAGCTAAACTGGGGCATCTACCACCTATACTAGGGGCAACTATACTCATTATACTGGGGCAGCTATACTCCCTATACTGGACTGGAGTAACTATACACCCTACACTGGGGTAACTATACTGGGGAAGCTATACTCCCTATACTAGGGTAACTATACTCCCTATACTGGGGCAGCTATACTCCCTATACTGGGGTAGCTATACTCCATATACTGGGGTAACTATACTCCCTATACCGGGGCAGCTATACTCCCTATACTGGGGTAGCTATGCTCCCTATACTGGGGTAATTATACTCCCTTTACTGGGTCAGCTATACTCCCTATACCTATACTGGGTCAACTATACTGGGGCTACTATACCTAGAATCCCCTATACTTGTACCTGGCTACCTTTGCCACACCCGACCAAAGCCCCTCCCCCTGTAACCTGCCATGCCCATCAGCCACACCCCAAAATGCTCCCCTCCCCCCATGGCCCAGGGGAAAAGTTTGGTGTGGATAGTGGTCCCCCGGGCCGAAAAAGTTTTGGGCCCCCTGACCTAGGAGAAAATGTAGGAGAAAAAGTGTATTGAATAAAGGCTATAATAGTCTTTATTGAAGGGGCATATTCTATGGGCATTATACAGTACTGCAGGAACAGTAACTAATTGCATTACTCTAACTCGCTGCATGCAAGCTTTGTATTAAAGTTTATTTCTAGTCTCCATTGCTCATTATAACACGTGTGTTATGCAACTCACCACTGCCTGAATCAAATACTAATTTATGCACTTTATAGTTCGCAGCTAATTATTTTATGATATGTAAACAATTACATGCAAACCTTTTTTTCATTAAGTGCATATATTTCACATGCAAATTCATGCACTGTGCAAATTTTTTGTACTTATTGTACTTTTTAAAAAAAACATTCGGTAATATTGTTATTTTGCTCAAAACTCCTTTGGACCCTCATCAAGAGAATGCCAAGAGTGTGCAAAGCAGTAATCAAAGCAAAAGGTGGCTACTTTGAAGAACCTAGAATATGACATATGTTCAGTTGTTTCACACTTTTTGGTTATGTACTATACTTCCACGTGTGTTAATTCATAGTTTGGATGCCTTCAGTGTGAATCTACAATGTTCATAGTCATAAAATAAAGAAAACTCTTTGAATGAGAAGGTGTGTCCAAACTTTTGGTCTGTACTGTATATATACCTTTTTGATTTTCATTAGTACATGAGTTATGAGCATATATTATCCCATCGGCAATATATCAAAGTACTCAGCAGCGCTATCTGATCCTCAGCCACTTGTCACCATATGCCTCTTCCACCTCCAGAGATCCCACCAAGATGTATGGTATTCCTATGTGCAGCTCAGTGCACAGGAAAAATCAGAAAAGGGGTCTCTCAGTGGAAAGTTCACAAGGCAATCTTTATTCAAGTATAGATGTACATGAATGCAATAAAACACTCACATTAGGAGGGTCCTACTCCTGTAGAGACCCCCTTTGGCATAAAATGCTTCCCACTCTATGTGGTATCCCCTAATGACGACGCGAGGCCGAAACTAGTTGGGACAAGAGCGGCCATTGCTGAAACTTGATTGCAAGTAACTGTTCTGAGTACCACTGAGTGGAAAGCGTTTTATGCCAAAGGAGGTCTCTACAGGAGTAGAACTATCCTAATGTGAGTGTTTTATAGCATTCATGTACATCTATACTTGAATAAAGATTGCCTTGTGAACTTACCACTGAGAGACCCCTTTTCTGATTTTTCCTGTGCACTAAGCTGGACATAGGAATACCATACATCTTGGTGGGATCTCTGGAGGTGGTAGAGGCATATGGTGATAGTGCTGCTGAGTACTTTGATATAATGCCTATGGTGACCTGGATACACCTTGCAGTGGCTGCTGTGTGACCGGCGGATATTTGACAGAGTTGATAACTTGGGGCGCCTCTCACATATACATATATTATCCCATGATGATTTAAATAGGAAATTGTACTGGCACAGACAAAATACAGACAAAGGTAGTACAAGGGTAGTACAGATACAAACCATTAAAAAGTTGCATGAGATTAAAGAGGTGAAAGGTAGATGAGTAGAGTGGAGACAATTAGTCCCCTAGTTTGCCACATAGGAGAGACTTACAAAGACAGTAATCTCAACAGAATAGGATGACAACATGCACTAGGAAAGAGTGAATGCAGAGCTGTATACTCTGACACCTTGATTAGTTTATTTCATATTGTATTTAACTGCATTTTGTTTCTTTAATTATTCGTTTTAAAGAGAACCCGAGTTGTGTTTAAAGAATGTTATCTGCATACAGAGGCTGGATCTGCCTATACAGCCCAGCCTCTGTTGCTATCCTAAACCCCACTAAGGTCCCCCTGCACTCTGCAATCCCTCAAAAATCACAGCCGTGCTGTGAGGCTGTGTTTACATCTGTAGTGTCAGTCTCAGCTGCTCCCCCGCCTCCTGCATAGCTCCGGTCCCTGCCCCCGTCCCTTCCCTCCAATCAGCAGGGAGGGAAGGGATGCAGGCGGGGACCAGAGTTCTGCAGGAGGCGGGGAGAGCAGCAGACTGACACTATAGAGATAAACACAGCCAGCTCTGACAAGCTGTTTGTCAGCAGCGTGGCTGTGATTTATAAGGGATTGCAGAGTGCAGGGGGACCTTAGGGGGGTTTGGGATAGCAACAGAGGCTGGGCTGTATAGGCAGATCCAGCCTCTGTATGCAGATAATATTCTTCAAACCCACCTCGGGTTCTCTTTAACACATTTTTTTTCAACAATTTGTACAACTGTATTAAATCATTCTAACAATATCTAAAAAAACACCTAATTTTTTCATGTCTTTAATGTTGTTAATGTTTTGGGCTTCTGAATATTTATTGAATCCTGTTTTTTAAGCTGCAAAATTATTATTCATATTCAAAACAAGTATTATGCAAGGAGTATTTATATTTCTATCCTTTGAATATGTTTATTTGATCCAAAATTGCAACTTCTGTATCTAATTGCCAGCCAGTGCTTGCCATGAACAATAATAGTCAAAATGATTGACTTTGAAACAGTTGATTGCGACATTGCACTTACAGAAAATATCCTTGAAGTAAACATGGCAAAAATCAGCTCTGCTTGTCAGGTACTTGTTGTTTATTTATGCACGAAAAGTTGCCATATGTATATGTTTTAGTTCATCATCAGTTTGAGTGTACTATGCCTACTTTTTGTAACGAATGTGGAATTCTCTCCGTGGTCAGCGCACAGGATGCGCGCTGACACTGCGGAAATCCTCCACAAGCGTATAATTTGAGAGAACCCAGAAAAAGGTGCAACGCACCTGTAGAGGGAAATTCCTGTTGGCAGATGGAGCTGTGGAGTGCAGAGGAAGGGTTCTCTGCCCTGCCACAGATGCCAGATAGGAATTGTACGAAGGGAAGAACGCAGGGCAAGATAGCCCTTGAAGAAAGAGAGTAAAGCAACAGAGTGTATGTGTGTCCACCAATCTAGTCGCCACCCAGCGACGATGAACACACAACCATGAAGATCAGGTGAGAAGGCAATCGCAAGAGATGGGGATTGCTAACAGTGACACAAGACAGAATAAGCACAGAGGATGAATGTATGTGTGTGCACCAATCTAGTCGCCAACCTGCGACAGTGGACACACAACAGAGGAAACCAAGTGAGAACGCAATCACAAGAGAAGCGATTACAAATGAGAATGAGCACAGGATCAGAATGTATGTGTGTGCACCAATCTAGTCGCCAACCCGCGACGGTGCACACACAACAGCAGATACGAAGTAGGAATGCAATCGCGAGAGAGGCGATTGCCAAAGGTGACACAAGGCTAAAGCAAGACAGGGCACGAGAGTAGCAAAGGCACAGCAAATCATACAATGAGAAGATAAGGAAAATAACAAACGAAACTAAACGCGAACACCGCACTCATTCGCAACAGCGAACATTAAGCGCAACAGAGACAAGCACGCCTAACTAACCCCCGCCACCCAAACACGAAACAGAGAACTCGAGCGCTTGCTTAACGGTTACCTCACCGAGCCTACAGCAAGCATTCGTATCAGACAAGACAGACAGACGACCGGGAAATAGGATAGGAAATATCCACTGCTCTTTCCGCCAGAGCAAGTGCGATCCAAGTAAAGCAACAGAGCTTAGCAGGATCCACTGCTCTTTCCGCCAGAGCGAGTGCGATCCAAGTTCAGGGACAGGATAGGAAAGATCCACTGCTCTTACCGCCAGAGCGAGTGCGATCCGGGTTCAGGGACAGGATCACAGATCAGAAGAATACATGGCCGCTACCGCTAGGGGCTAGTGCGATCCAAGCAAGACAGGCAGATAAGATAGCCGGTGGCAACCGCTGCTCCAGCTATACTCCAAGAAAGCAGATCAGAAGGATCCACAGCCGCTACCGCTAGAGGCTGGTGCGATCCAAGTAAGACAGATGAAACAGAAAGGGCTACCAGTAGCAACCACTGCACTGGTTAGCACCCACAGACAGGACGATTTCCTATCGACCACCGTTGGTGACAGGACAATCACGGCAGAGATGCAACATAGACAAAACAGATAAGCAGGCTAACTGCACTAGAGGAGCTGCCTAGTGCAGTTCCCAGAATTATTCTAAGATACCTATAACAATCCAACAGGGAAGGCTGACACTCCAGGAGTGTATTTAACAAACCATTATGACCAGCAAAGCCTTCTGGTCAGCAGAAGGCTTTTATACTGCCAGCCCTCAAACGAGACAGCTGGGCAATTTGCATGTATGCAAATCCCTCAGCAAAGCAACTCTGAAAGTTGCAAGATGAAGCCAGGTCTCTTTTCCAGAGACCTGCATCTCTCAGACATAAGGAATGGTCAAACAGCTGTCTGCCTGTGCAGCCAGCTGAGTGGATCATTAAACTTTTAGTAAAAAGTTAGGGTACTTCTTCAAATATTACTCTGTGATTTTGTAACTAATTAAAATGTTCATTGAGGCTGAGGAACATTCATACGGTTGTTTACATTTACCTCAATATTAAAGTCTTACAGCTAGCAAGAACTAGTACAATTTTCAAGACAAAGTCAAAACATGAAAGCATAAACAAATAATTGAAAGTTTAATACTTATGTTTTATGAAGCACACGTGCCATTGTATATTCCAAAGAGATAAAATAATCTGTACATTCCTTATAAAGAGGACCAGAGCTTAAAGGGAAATTCCAAATTAGTCAGCAATATTAGATGGAGGGGGTATAAAATAAATGGTTTGAGAGCTATTTAAACACTAGCCTGCAATTCTTCTGAGAAGACACATACAAGCTGAAGTTCTCCTAACGCCCTACCTTCCCACATGTGGTTCTAGATGCTGAAAAGATGACAGAGAAGGGAAAATATGTTTATCTTCTGGTGATTTACTTTATTTATTCTGTTAATCTGGCAGGAAGAACACCAGTTAGATGTTACTTCAGTGAACTATTTGCATAAAGTTGTATGTTCTCCCCGTGTAGTATACCGGTATGTATCCTACAAGGGATATCCATGCTTTCATTTCCTTACCTTGTTTTATATCCACTTTTTAGTTTAGCTTTCGATAGAGTGGGAGAGAGTTAGAAGATTTATCAGAATTTTGAGGTGAGGTTTTTAAAATTCATGTTCCAGGACTAGAGACAAGTACCCACCATGCCATTTTCCCGACAATTTTCCTGTTGACTGGTGATTTTTTGGGGCGACCATTTCCGTGATCTTGCGACGTGGGTACAGGTGCGCAATCATGCTAAAGACGTTTAATGACACACGCCGATAACGACCATCATGGCGGATTGGATCTTTAAGATCTCCGACTCCATCAAAAGTACCGTGTTGTCTTGAAGTTGTTCGCGCTGTCATGTGACAATATTTTAACTCACTACATGCAGACTTTGTATTAAAGTCTATGGCCAGTATCCATAGCAGTTCACACTCATTATAATGTGTGCATTATCCAATTGACCACTGTGAACCTGCCTCTTTGTTGG